>NC_067149.1:24429590-24729590 GCF_903995435.1 Acomys russatus
AAGACCTACCAAAGTGAAATAAAGAGCATATAAACATACTAATAGCCAAGAGATTTATAGATTGAAGCTGTAATAAAGATAAAATTTTTCCATGGGGCTGGGAAGATGGCTCAGCAGGTAAGACAACTTGCTATGCAAGGACAAGAGCCTGAGTTCAGATGCCCAGCAGCTCTCTAAAAGCTGGGTATGGACATACACACCTATAACCCTCTAGGGGCCAGGGTGGAGCAGTAGGATTGCTGGGATGTACTAGCAGCTGGCTTGTCTAAAAACTGGAAAATTCTGGATCCAGTGGGAGATCTTGTCACAGGAGATAGTGGAAAGTGATAAAGCAGAGTACCATCATCCCGTCTCGGGCCACTTGCATGCCCACATCTCTCTCTGACTCTCTCTGTCTCTGTATGTCTCTGCCTTTCTGCCTCTGTCTCTCTGTCTCTGTCTTTCATACACACACAGACACACACACACACACACACACACACACACACACACACGCACAATCTTCACACAAAGTCAAGCCCAGCTGAGTAGTATTCCATTGTGTAAATGTACCACAGTTTCTCTGCTATTAAAAACAATAAATCTTGAAAGTTGCAGGCAAACGGATGGAACTAGAAAAGATCATCCCAAATGAGGTAACCTAGATCCAGACAGACATGAATGGTATATACTCACTTGCAAATGGATATTAGCCACATAATACAGGACAACCACACTACAATCCACAGACCTAAAGAAGCTAAGTAACAAGGAGGACCCAGGGAGGATGCTTACTTCTCATTTAGAAGGGAAAATAGAATAGACACAGGAAGTGGTTGAAGAGAAGGAACAAGAGCCTACCAGAAAGGTTATCTGAAAGACTCCCCCCGGGGTGGGGGAGTGGAATCAGAGGCTGAGACTCACAGCCAAACTTTGGGGTGGAGCACTGGGAGCTTATGGATGAATTGGGAGATAGAAGGACCTGGAGGGGGCAGGAACTCCACAAGGAGACCAACAGAGCCAATAAATCTGGGCTGGGAAGAGGGGCTACAGAGACTGATGAACCAACCAAGGACCATGCATGGTGAGGACCTAGACCCTCTGCTCAGATGTAGCCCATAGGCAGCACAGTCTCCTTGTGGGTCCCATAATATGGGTAGTAGGGGCTACTCTGGTGCCCACCTGTTGATCACATTCCCCTGGCAGAGCAGCCTTGCCAGGCCACAGAGGAAGAGGATGCAAGCAGTCCTGATGAGACTTGATAGGCTGGGGTCAGGTGTTAGGGGAGGAGGGCTCCCCATTTCTGAAGACTGGGGGTGTGGTGGGGGATGAGGGAGGGAGGGTGGGACTTGGAGAAGACAAGGGAGGACAATGCAGTAGAAATGTAAAGTGAATAAATTAAAAATTAAAATTAATAAAGAGAGAGAGAAGAAAAAAGAAAAAAGAAGAGCCCAGGATGAATTGAAATGATCAAACCTTTATGAGAGAATGCTTAAGACCAATGTTCTTCAATTTGTCCCACATGATAGTTTTATATTTGATTTTCACATTCTTATCTAAATACAAAACTGTTGCTTATTATGTGTTAGATACATAGTATACATGAGGCCTTCTACATATATTTATCTCTTAGTTGTACCACTGCACAATAAAATATTCCCACTTTTAAGATGAGTAAACTAGGATTTCTTAATTCAGTATAGCATTCCACCCACTGTTCCTAGATCCATAGAACATTTTTATTAAACAGAGTCCCATTATATTTGGGATTCACTTTTATAAAGTACGATATAGGTATCCTACATGTGTCCAGAGATAGGGTTGGGAAAGAATAACAAGAAAGTAAATATCATGGAAATCCATCCAGTATGGTACATATTAGCTGGCCCGTATGAACTCTGAGTTGGACAATGTGATGGTAAGTCTTAATTGTCAACCTGATACAACCAAGAATCACTTGGGGGAGAGATTCTTGATGAATTATCTAGATCAGTTGTCTATGGACATGTTTGTGGGAAATCGTCCTGATTGTTAGTTGATATAGGAAGACCCCACCCACTGTGGGTGACAACATTCCCTAGGCTGGGCTCTGAATTGTATTGGAGTGATAGAAAGCTTGGGTTGTCTCTGTTCTCTCTCTCTCTATGTGATTGGCTTTCTCAAGGTCTTGACTCTGTGATTTCCCTGCAATGATGCACTCTGACCTAGATTGTTAGCCAGAAAACCCACCATTTTTCATAAGTTGCTATTTGTCAGGGTATTTTTATCACAGAAATGCATTAGGACAGGTACTATGACTTAACAGTTTTCTCAATTCCTGAATGGCAGCTTGCAAGGGTACTCGATTCTGATATTTTTTGTTTCCTTTTCATAACAGGGTTCTAAGTGCAGGTCAGCTCAATTATCTCAATCAACCAGAAAATAGTAAGTCACACAGATTAGGGCCATAGGAGAAACCATTTATCTTGTATAGACTGTGAGGTGTAACTCAGCCTCTACTATGCCATATTATTGGACATTTTTTAAAGGATAAATTTGACTCTCATTACCTTTTATTTTAAGAACCAAATTCTGACTGTAATACACATTAAGGTTCAAATTCAGTTAATAACATTATATTCTCTGATGGTTTAAATGTATCCTTAGTAAAACAAATTTCTAAAGTAGGATATAAAAATTTATTTTGAATCTTCAGGTAGATTAATTAAACATGAAAAAATGACATTTTGAAGATAATAGTACTACCGTGGTATTTGTGGGAGTGGCTCTTGCACTGGGTTTTTATATAATTTTGATGTTTCATTTTAATGTTTTTATTTACTATAATTTATTCATATTACATCCTGATTGTTATCTCCTTGCTCTTATCTTCCAGTTCCCACCCTCTCTCCCTCTTTAGCTCTATTCTCCTTCCCTAGACCTCTGATGCGGGGGGGTGGGGGGGGGACAGGGTTCTCTCCCCACCCACACTGTCTGATCACAGACTATAAGGTCTCATCAGGGTAGCCTGCATCCTCTTCCTCTGTGTGCCAGAATGACCACCCCCCAAGGGGCAGTGATCAAATTGCAAGCACCAGAGTTCATGTCAGAGGCAGTCCCCTTTTCCCCTTCCCACACACATGGAGAAAGAGCTGTCCATCAGCTACATCTGAACAGGGGGTCTAGGTGCTCTGCATGCATTGTCCTTGGTTGGTGCATCAGTTGTGCAGGGTTCCCTGGGTCCAGATCTGCTGGCCTTGGTGGTCTCCTTATAGAGCTCCTGACCCCTCTGGGTCCTCCCATCTCTGCCCCCCACTCTTTCCTACAACTCTCAGTGCTCTGCCCAGGGTCCGGCTACAAGTCCCACACTGCAAAGGAAGAAGTCAAAGTATCACTCTTTGCAGATGATATGATAGTGTACAAAAGTGACCCCGAAAATTATACCAAGGATCTCGTACAACTGATAAACGCCTTCAGAAAAGTGGCTGGATACGAAGTCAACTCAAAGAAATCAGTAGCCTTCCTGTATACAGATGACAAACGGACCAAGAAAGAAATTAGGGAAACTACATCCTGCACAATAGCCAGAAAAAAAAAAACAAAAAACAAAAAAAACCATAAAGTATCTTGGTGTAATTCTAACCAAGCAAGTGAAAGATTTGCATGAAAAACCTTCAAGTCTCTGAAGAAAGAAATTGAAGAAGATATCAGAAGATAGAAAGATCTCCCATGCTCCTGAATCAGGAGAATCAACATAGTAAAAATGGCCATCTTACCGAAAGCAATGCACAGATTCATTGCAATCCCTATCAAAATACCTACACAATTCTTTACAGACCTTGAAAGATCAATTCTCAACTTCATATGGAAAAACAAAAAAAACCCAGAATAGCTAAAGCAACCCTGTACAATAAATGATGTTGAATTTTTATTAAAATGTAATACAAGGAGAATTAGCTACAGAAAAGTGGAGAGCTCAAAATATTTTGCAAACTGAGCTGAAATGGCCCTAACCTAGACATACAGCACCTCGTTTGTGAGTAAGGTCCCTCTTCATCAGTCTCTTTATACCCAGACTAATTACTATTTGTAATGTGTTGTTGTTGGTGGTGGTGGTAGTGGTGGTGGTGGCGGCGGCGGCGACAGCGTGCATGCGTACATGCGTGTGTGTGTGTGTGTGTGTGTGTGTTATACATGTGTGTATTGTATATAATGCATGTGTTGTATATATGCATGCATAATGTGTATATATATTACTATGGTCTACACTCTTGGGTGTGTACATGCACACACACACACACACACACACACACAGGCACACACATACACACAAAGGCCAAAAGAGTACATCAGATTCTTTAGAATTGGAGCTGCAGGTAGTTGTAAGTCCTGATATGGCTGCTGGGAACTACACTTAGAACCTATGAAAGAGTACCAAATTCTCTTAGCAATCTCTCCAGCTTCCCTGCTTTGCTTTTGAGACAGACGAGTGTCTTGCTGATTTTGTGCTGTGTACACTAGTATATCGGTCTCACTAGCTCCCAGGCTGCTTTCCTGTCTCTGAGTCCCATTTTTCTTAGGAGCTCCTACATGTGGCTTTAAACTTAGATTCTGGGGGTCAAGCTCAGGGTGTTAAGCTTGAAGAACAAATATGTTTACCCATTAGGCCATCTGCTCCACCCTTATTTGGATGTTTTTATGGTGAAGACTGCTTTGAACTACATTCTTTCAGTATATTGGAATGAGTTTTATGATATATACATATACGTATTATGTCTCTGAAATTTATTTCGCATCAAGGTCAAAAGATTGATAAGATACTGCCCGTCATTGCAGTTGGTTTGATCTTCTTACTCCTGAGTAAGTATCATTATTGGCCCATTTTATTGTGATGAATCTTTGGGTAGCTTCCAGTGAGAGGCTATGACAAGTAATTCTGCTCTGAACACTCTCATATGTGTTTTAATACATACATGCTACACCTTTGCTGTGACCGTATCTAGGAATAGAGAGTGGAGGGGATAGCTTGGGTGTCTTTGTAGTTCAAAAATGGCTGCCAACTCACATCAGGTGTATATTTCAATTATCAGCACTTGGTGTTTTGAGCCTTTTAACTTTAGCAAACCCAGTCCTCTTTTCTTAAACATCGCAATGATTGAAATGTCCTCTACGTTTCCTAAGGAAATGCAATATCAGACTTTCAGGTTAGCAACCCTATTGAATTGATTATTAAAATAAACTCCTATTGACTATAGGAAAATGCTGCTCTTAACAAAGTTATTCTAAATTCACTTTTGCGAGGACGGGACACAAAATAATTATAACTCAAATTACATGAAGGCAGGTAGCTTGTGTTTATCCTTTACCTTTTTTCTCTTACCGTGTTAATGCCATTAGAAATGCCTAACCTATGTGCCTCCTTAACTTAAAAATAGTTTCTACGCCTAATGAATTCTCTTCTCCCCTATTATTCCCAGTGACTTGGCTTTCTTTATTAAGTATGATCAAGGTCCAATTAAAGTTAGACTATTTTTCCAAAACCCTTTTGTGTGTCATCCTCTGACATAGTTCTGTGTGGAAGACATACTTGTGGCTTTGTTTGCTTAGTGCTTGGCTCAAGAACGCAGTCTGTGTATTCAAATGCTCCTTCCCCATTTCAGAACAAAAAGTATCTCCCAAATTACAGTCTGTTCAGAGAACGTAATTTTTGACAATTGAAATTTCTATCAGAATGTTGTTTGGAAACTGTGCTTTACCATCAACAATAGCATTCTAGCATTTTGTTTCACTAAATTATGAATATATAGGAACAGTTGGAGTGAGAGAAGTTGCTGTGAGACAATGTCTCTCTGTGGTGCCAACAACAGTATTGCTTTAAAACTCAGTGTCTCCCAGTTGTGTGTATTGTGTTTCAATGCAAAGGCTATGTCAATCAAAGCTACAGCCATTCTTGGATAGCACTAATCATTTTGATTTGATTATGGGGTAGGTTCTTTCCTATTGAACTTAGGGGGAAGGTCTGAAAAAGTATTAAGACATACACAGTTTAACCACTAATTATTTTAATTATTCATTAAAGGTAAGCCACATGAAAAATGACTTTATATTCATATGCAAGTTATAATTTTCCTGAACAGTATATTCCAATTTTATGGGTGAGTAGAAACTAGTGGGAGCAGAGCATTGTTAAAATATGTAAGTCATCTTTGGGTGAAATTAAAAAAGCCATTTACCAAACGATATGGAAAAAAAAATCCCCCAAGTGAAAGAAAATAGTTAGTGTAAATTTTCTTTATTTCATTTCAATTGACACATAAAGTTATACATATTTGTAGGTTACCATGTGGTATTTTGACACCTGTGCACAGTGTTAAAAGGTTATGTCTGTAAGTATATCAAGGTCTTTATAGCTACATGTATTTCTGGCAGAAATATTTAATCTTTTCTTCACTCTTTTGACTACTATGCACTATTATAATCTGTCATGATCCCGCCGAACCTTGAAACACTAGAACTTATAGTCTTGTTTATAACATAATACCTCTTAATCAACCTCTTCCTGCCCAAGCCTAACTTCTCCACCTCTAGTAACCACAGTTCAACTCTGCTCTCAGCTCTGGGAAGACATACCTTTAAAAATTTTCCATATAAATGAGATAAAAGGATAGTGTCCTGTGCCCGGTTTATTTTACTAAAGCACAATGTCCTCTACTTCTGTCTGTGTTGTCACAAATGACAGGATTTTATTCTTGTTATTGCTAAATAGCATTCATTATGTAAAATGCATATACACACTATATAATATAGAACATATGTAATATAACATGTATATCATATGTATAGTTTCTTTATGCGTCCACAAGCTGAGAAACGTTTATATTGTTTCTATTTCTTGGTTCTTTTGACTAATAATGGAGCTTTAACCCTACTCATATTAATATGCTTTCTTTATCAGCACATAATAAATATCCACTGAATGACAGCTGAAATGAAAAACAATAATCTTTGTTAAATGCTGTCGGTTGCTATGCTTTACAATAATGGTATGGAGATTTGAAAAGGCTGGGAGAAGGGATTTTTCCAAGTATAATAATACAGCTGGTGTGACTTAAAGATATAAAGTATTACATCTTTTTTTTTTTCCCACTTTGTAAGACAAGTTTTCCCTAAATAGTCCGGGAAGGCCTCAAACTTGGAATCCTCCTGCCTCAGCCTCTTGCTTGGAATTGCCATCTTTTAACCAATTTATATGATAACGATTGAAATGTCACAATACAGGTGGCCTTTACTTCGCATGTTACTGACTTTATAGATATTTAGTACACGTTGGCTCATAACAGCAGCTCTCCAACTGCACAGGCCATAGCCTAGTAGCCACAGAGTAGCCGCTGCCATCACATTTAGTCCAATTTTCTTTCCTGGTTATTCATGATGTAAGTAACAACTGTGTATCATAGTGACCAATTGTGCCACTTCTTTCAAAGCCTCTTGGTTGTAAGTCATAGGTAAGTCTGGCAGATATTAAAAGTATGTGCAGATAACCTGTTGACACGTGTCTCTCATTGATAGAGCTGAGAGACAGTTCATATAAATGGGTAAGATTACCCATTTCCTGGTATAGTCAGAGGAACCACTCAACCAAGAAAGCTAACTGTAAAGGAGGGAAATGGAACGTATATGAAACTAGAAAGGAAATACCTACTACAGGTGTGTGAACACCAGTAGGTTTGAGAGACCATGGGTGTGAATCCCAATGAACTCAGTGGAGGTGAATTTATCAAAGCAGCAAACCAGGGAAGCAGGTGCCGGGAAAGATAGACATAGTCAGTGGAGGAAACACTTGCAGACAGTCCATGGCATTGACAGAGGAAACTATCTTGCAAAGTGTTTCAAATTTTGAAGGTGATGTGATAATCTGCATCAGGATCTTCTATGACAGCCACAAGAAAGTAAGGCTGAGGAGGTTCTGTGAGCTTTTTCCTTTGTTTGTTTCTGTACATTCAACAGCCAGTATGAGCAGCCACAACAAAAGGAAGTTGTTCAAAGTAACTAGATATCTTAGAGGCAAAAATCCATTTTTATGATTAGCTAGCTGCTCTTTGGTGTTTCCATTGCATTACAAAGCACAGATGCATGGTTCATGCATGTGGATATTTACAGAAAAAAAAAACTAAAAATAACATTATAAAAGTAATTAAATAAAAATTACAAAAAAAATTTATTAAAAACTACCTAAATAAAAGTAAAAGTTTCAACTCATTAGATATATGTATTATCTGAAACAGTCTCAAAATGTACACACATTAAAAATATCTGTCTTACAAGTGTGAGCTGGTAGATGCCTGTGATGCAGACACTTGGCAGGCTTGGGTGGGAGGCTAGGCTGTCTGAGAGCAGCTTCAGCACATAGCAAGTGCTTATTTCAAAATATAATCACAACTACAGATCATAAGTGGTAACTTTAGCGTCACACAGTAGAAGTTGGCACAGCTGTCTTATTTATTAAAAGGAAGCACAGCTAATTAGTTATTAGTAATTGGTTATTTAATCGATCTTGTATATATAGATGTTTCTTTGAAAGTATCTAAGTCTTGGTATTTGGACTGGAACATTGTAAATTTTTCTGTAAGTTCTATGTTGGCTTAAGAAGACCAGTAAACTTCAAAAACCCATCTTGTTATAAGTTGCTTTGCTCATGGTGTCTTATAATGGCAATAGAAAAGTAACTAAGACCAAGACAGGGTGGGGAGGGCATCATGAGGCCCCGCTGTTTGCCAAAGAGATATTGACAATTCCATGGCATTTGGGGGGAGAGAATCTAGTTTTGTGTGTGTGCTTGTTTGTTTTTTTAACTGAATGTTTCTCCTGGTAGCTTGGCTGTACTCAGTGCATAAGCCCACAAATTGGACTTGGTAGGTTCTCTTTAAAAAGGCCATGAGGTTGGAAAGGGATGAGGGGTTAAAGGGTGGAAGAAGTGTGTGGAGGAGTGGGCTCAGTATGATTATGCAGGAATGAAATATTCAAAGAATTAATAAAAGTTTTTTTTCAAAACCATGAATGCCCACTGTGTTGGTACTAGTATATAAGATAGGATTGTAGGTTTCAGTTAGTGGCCCAAGGAAAGAAAGAGAGAAAAGAAGGGACTGTGATGAGTAATACTGTATCCAGAAAGCCAGGCAGAACTGGAGATCGTCTTGTTAAGTGAAATAGGCCAAACTCAGAAAGACAAATACAACATGTTTTGTCTCGTGCAGAATCTAGACAAAAATAGTGCTTAAAAAGACGTGAAGGTGGAAGAGGAACTATTTGGACATGGGCAGGAGACCAGAGAGAGATGGGTCAAAATGTAATATTCGGGGCAGAATACAATAAAAGCGTATTATATACATGCAAGAAAATATTACATTGAAGCCATTGTTTTACATAAGTAGTATATACTAATAAAAGGAAGGGAAATGGGAACTTAAAGTTCAAGTACTTAAAAATATATTGTTATTTCAACTTCTAGGGTCTTGACATTTTTCAAAACAAAAGGTTGGGAAGATATTTTAAAAAGGAAAGATTTATCCTTTTAACAAGTGTCTAGTTTATCTTGTCTATTGTAGTTAATTTTCTTTAAGTTAAGTCTCCAGAGCTGCAAAAAGAGAAAAGTAATGTATGAAAAAGAGAAAATGAATTTTTTTTGGGGGGGGGAGGCAGAGGGACTGTAGGCACATGCAGTTCTTGAAATAGGGAACTAGATTATTTCTGTAAATAAGTCAAAATTACAACAGAACTCTATGAGGCAGCTCAGCATAATACCAACAATCAAACTCAACCGTTATATACTTTCTAGAATGTAATTTTGAAAAAATAACATTAGCTCTAAGTATTCATAGTACTTAGTGAATTAATTTATGTGGAGAAAATTATAGTACCTCAGCACTTTATTTAAAAATACAAAAGAGCAGGGTGTGGTGGTGCATATCTATAATCCAAGTACTTCAGAGCCATAGACAAGAGGACCAGAGGTTCAAGACCACCCTCAGCTACATAGCAAGTTCAAGACCAGTTGAATCTTTTATACCAAAATTAAAAACAAAATCATTTTATTCATACAAAGGCTTAATGCTACAAAACGTTACTTCTCCTGTGTTGATCTATGGATTAAATTAAATTCCAATTTAAACTCCAAAAGATATTTAAGAGGCAATTTATGACCTAATTTTTAATTTTAGTGGAGGTTCAATTGCCCAACAACAACCAAGAGACTCTTGAAGAGAACAAATAGAATGAGCTGAAAGAACTAGCACTCCCAGAAGATAACTCTAATAGTTAATAATTAGCTTAGATTAGCACGATATGCAAACCAAACAGACTCAATTTCTCAGTATGAGACCCACACTTAGCTGGTACTTTGCTGTGTGGCAGAGGCTTTGCAACTTAGGGGAAAAGATGGACCTTCTAATAAAGAGTACTGGAACTATTTCTTATATAACCAGAAGAAAAAAAACCCATCAAGATGGGATCCCTACTCCTGTACCTCAGAAAATGTTAAATAAACTGTAGATATATGCTAGCCTTCCTTGCTGTGCCTTGAGATACAACGATGTCATTCAATGTCTATTTATTTATCACTTGGAATTCTTCCCTCTATCTCTTCTATATCATTTCCTAAATTTTCTTTTCTTTCTTTATTTTTAGTAAGAATAACAATGGCTGTTTGAGGAGCAAGTTCATTCTAATCCATTGTAATCTCAGCTTAAATTGATTGTATTTTCAAAGGCTCTGTTTACAAAATGAGAGCATATTTCCTGCTTTGAGATGGATAGATGTAAGTCTTGGGACAAGAGGATTTTGTCCAAGGTAGGACACTGAGGAAAAACTTTCCCCCACTGCATATAAAGATAATGGGAAGATATGCCACAAAATGAGAGGGAATATTAATAATATATAAAATGGACAAAGTTTATGTAAATATGCTGCAAAATATTTGCATAACTGATGTGAATCAGTAAGGAAGATAAATAAACCAATGGGAAAATTGGCAAGGCTAAGGAATAAGCAGCTTACAGAAGAGAAAACGCATATGGCCAGTTGCCTTATAAAGAGGCTCTAAGCATGTGCAGCAAACAAGGGAAGAAAACTAAGGTCATGATTAAAATATATTTTATTCTCTCTATGTTAAGGAGTCTGACAGTGTAAAATATCGTCACACCTCTCATTGTAACAGGAATCCTCATGCATCGCTGTTGTTGTTCATGGGACTATTATTTGACACAGTAAAGCATTAGATGCACTCCAATACTCACTGGTAAAGATAACTGATATGTTGGGATATTGTCATGTAGTACACTATTTCAAAATTGAATGAAGTTGTGTATGTGTGACAAAATAATTATAGGCTCAGCCAAGTAAAACTCTTTACAGAATCATATATAATCTATGTTTTAAAAACCAAGAGAAGAATACAAGCTTGGAGATAAGGATAGCTTTCAGGACGAGACAGAGAAGAAATCTACAGAGATATTAGTGACAGTCTATCTCTCGGAGGTGAAGTGCTCATCGTAGTCATAGCTATCGTTTGTATCATATATAAATGTCCCATCATATATCACATTCAAAATCATCATATTTTTAGTAATATAAAAATCTCATTTATTTAATCATTGTTTTTTATTAAACTATTTATATAGATGAATAAACAGACTCAGGTTTAATCAACCAGCTCACACAAAGTCTGGTTAAAATACTGTAAACCACCTATGCCAGAGATGGTATCTAGAAAAAAGCAAACACCAGCCCCCAAAAGCCAAATACAATTGTTATTTTTTTTTTAAAAATCCATAAAATGTTTCCTTATGATAATTCTCTGATATACTCATAGCTCACTGCTTTATTCAGTCTTCGTCAGAGAGGCTTCCTCTAGCAGTAGATAGGAACAGATGCAGAGACCCACAACCAGACAGCATGTAGAGAGAGAGTCTAAATTAGGACATCATCATATTTTAAATGTTATAGAAAATCAGGTACATTCAACACCTTGAGATCAGCTCTATTTTGAGAGTTGGTTGAAGGATATAAATGTCTATGGAATGTACCGCAAACCTGCAGCACATGAGACATCACGGGAGTCCTGATGTAGCTGCTCACTGCATGGAGGATAATGACATTTCCTTAACTCTGCTTTTTCGTCGTTCTTCCTTAGTAAGGGACACCCTCCTGAGTATCTAGTTCCCCTTTGCCCAGAATGAACAGTCAGGAACTGAACCAAACTGAGGCTCAAAAGAAAGCAGGGCTCCTGTCTGCAGCAGGACTGTTCATCTATCTACCCAGCTTCAGAATCTCAAACTGGGATTCGAGAATTGAGACTAAACAAGTCATAAGCCTTTAAGACTTGGAGCATTTGGACTGTTAGCTAAATACCTAATATTGCTATAGTAATTATCACTTGATATCAGAGCTTCCTAAGATAGATGGCCTTGAGTCTCTGGGATGTATCTCAAGCCATTGTACTTGGTTGCATTATGTGGAGAATTTCCCAGAATGCAGAAGTATGTTTCATACACTGGTCTCACGTCTGTATCAGCACACACTGCATCTATCCAAGTCACTTGAGGGCACACGGGAAGTATCCCGTCTACGGTCCTGTGGCCTGAGCTATAGGATCTATATGTCTCTCATGCTGTCAGAACATCAGACATTGCATAAACGGTTCATTCACATATTGTCTTCCTGATCTGCCCTCCACCCTGCCTGATCACCAGGGTTAGGGACGGAGTGCTCCCTCCTGGGTAACGAAGGTCCTTAATCTCAACTGGTTTGCATTACAGTTGCTTGCCCAAGGCTCTAACATAAAACTCCTGTTTCCAGGTCTTGGATTTATTTGATGGATTCACAATTGTGTCTGAGTGCTGCCAGTTCCTTGCTAGAGAATTACACACATTTCAGCCCATTGGGTCACCAGGAGATCGGGTCCATCTCTGACATAATCCTAGTGCTATAAGAAGTATGCTGTCATACAGAAAGGCAGCAGTCTGTCACCCCTACGTCAGCCACTGGAACTCAGATATACAGAATCTGGAATAGATGTTGACAGCTCTAGACTGTGTTGATTTTTCCAATTGTATTTGGCTAGAAGGTTGAGAGGTGAGGGTGTGGATGGGGATGAGAAGAACCGTCACCTGTTATTTTTGGAAATACCTCAACTCCGTAGTGAAGAAAGGATTAACAAATTGACAAACCAACAACCCTTTCCACTTATTTGTTTGCAAATTAAGAATAAAATAAATAAATAGGCTGTTTTCTCCTTATGTCTTGTGTTTTAGCAGACAGTGATGGAAGATTTACAAAGAACTTCCTATTTAAATATCACCAGATGTTCTTCTTGGTGAAATTCCTTTGAATAATATTGCATTATTTTAAATTATATACCTTATTTTTGCACAATAGGATTATATGAGGTCTTAATATATTTCCTGTGGGAAAAGATCTTAATTATTCAGTCCCAGACTAAGGATGCTTTTGCCTGCCTGGATTAAAAATTCACCCTTGTCACTTACTTGCTGGGTGTCTTTGGACAAGATACTTATGATGCCTAAACCTCAGGTTTGTTACTTATAAAATGTGACAACTAATAAGACATTTCTTAGGTCTCTGTGAATATGAGACTAAATAATTCATTTACAGAGCTTAGAAGAACAGCTGGTTCTAGTTGCTGCTCAAATGGCCACGATTAGCTAGGTCTGCCCTGGAGTCCAGCATTTTTGGCTGTCTCATCTGAGCAGTTTGCAATGCTTACTGTTAGCACTGGGTGCTTAGAGCTTTGGATCGCTGAGGTTTCACATTCTGCCAGCAAACAGTAGAAGAAAAACTCTAGGTAGCTGCATCTTTAAAAACTGCATGCTGAATGGAGGGGAACTTGGCTCCCTGTGGCTTGGAAGTCTAAGCACAGAAAGTACACCAGACAGCACCTTACACACATAGTGACACTGCAGTAAACATCTCTTGTCTTCAGTCATGTCTGTGTTGAACAGAAAGGATTGGCTTTGCAAACCTCTGACAAGAACAGTGCAAAGTCAAACAAGTGACATCTCTGCTGCCATTGCCAAGCCTTGGGTTGTCTGCCTGGCTCCTGTTGGGTAACCTGGCCTGCCCTTGGCTGTGAGCCCTTTCTTCTCAGAAAGACTTGATTGGGGCTGAGCCAGAGTCCATACATACACAGTGGGCACCATGGCTCCCAGCCGCTGCCCATGTGCCATCAAGAACATATTGTCCTTGCAGGCCACTCTGAGTTGTTTTCCCGACTTTTGTACTAGACTTTACATTTCTGACAGTTCTGAAAACCTGTTCTAAGCAATCTCTGCTCAGTGCAAGCTGGGACATATCTATCACCGCTGGTCCCTTGTCCACACCTGAGTGCTGCTGCTGCTTCTCTCTCTCTCTCTCTCTCTCTCTCTCTCTCTCTCTCTCTCTCTCTCTCTCTCTCTCTCTCTCTCTCTCCCCCCTCCCTCAGGCTGTGAAAGCCCAGGCATATACACATTTAAGGTGTAGCCCAAAGCACTTCTCAGTTCCCAACCAGTCCACAACTCTCTCCATCTAAACTTTTCATTACATGTTTATGGAGTTTAAATCAAAACTTTCCATCCTAGTCTCGGGGCCCTGTGTGATCCAGATCTTTTTTTCTCTCTGGTCTCATTTACTTCTTTGTGTGCTTTGGCCACACAAACTACTTGTGTTTCTTGGGCAGTACATAGTTGTTGCCTACTTATTGCTTTGACATTTGGTTCTCTCTGCCTGGAACTTGTCACAAAATTATTTTTGTTTTCATTTTCAGTGAAGTTCTTCTATGCCCATCAAAGGACACCATCATGACAATACAGCCTATGGCCCCATCATTCTTGTACAGGGATTATCAACCGGGAGTCTTGTGTTCCTCCACGTTTGGCAGTCTCTGGAGATAGTTTTGCTTGTAACCACTGGGAGGGGCAGGGTGTCACATAGAGGATGGAGGCCAGATGTACTCTAAACATCATAAAGTGCTCAGGGTGGTCCACCAAAGAATTATCTCTCCTTAATGTCGACACTATGGAGGTTGAGAGATCACACGTAGCACTTTATTTATTTAGGGAATCTGGCCATTTGCAGATCTCATTCATTCATTCATTCATTCATTCATTCTTCATGATGGCGAGTTGGTTTTGCCTGTTTTCTGAATTAGAATATAAATGCCAGGAAGATAGAAACCTTGTCTTTTGAGATGTTTATTTGAAAAGTTCAGACCTGAGCACACTGCATTTGCATCCTTCCCACCCTCCCCTCTCCTCCCTCAATTCCCATCTCCCTCACCACCCCTTGTAGGGCTCATGTTTTCTTCCATGACCATTGTTGCAATATACACATATATGGCTTCATGTATTAAAACTATATATGTGCATTTATATTTTTGCATATTACAAGTGCGTTTTAAAGTAAATTACTTAAAAATATGTTTTCCCTGTGACTTTTCCAGACATTCTTACTGTTATTTGTCTCCCCTGTCCCTCCTCTGTTTTACACTCTTTCCACTCTCCAGTCAAGCTCCCCTCCCCCTTTCTCTACATTGCACCTGTGTCCCGACATCTCCCTCTCTAGAGCGCCTCCTTCTTCCTTCCGTTCCCAAGTGGTTGCTTTTTACTTTCCTAGTTTCTTTGGCTACCCCAGGTTTTGTAGTCACATAAAAAGATTCTGATCAAGGATCTGCACATGTAGAAAGAACATGTGTTCTTTGTCTTTCTGGGTTAATTCAGTGGTACATTTTTTTAGTTCTATTCACTTACCTAAAATTTTATAATTTTCTTATTCTTTACAGCTGAATAAAACCTCATTATAAACTCACATCCTATTTTCATTACCCATTTGTTAGTTCAGAGCTAACCAGGTGGTTTGTATGTCCTGGCTGTTGTGAAGAGAGCATCAGTAAACATGGCGAAGCAAATATCTTAGTAGTGAGATGTCAGAGTCCTTTGAGCAGATGCCAAGGAATGGCATAGCTTGATCATATGGGAGGTCTGTTTTTAGATTTTTGAGGCTTATCCACACTGATTTCATAGTGGCTCTGTCAGTTTTCAACACCAACAACAGTTATGCGGTGTTTCCTTTTTGAAGCGTCTTCACTTACACTTGTTTTTCTAGAAATAATTTTTAAAAGTTGTAGCCATTCTGACTTTAAAATTCAGAGGAGTTTTAATGTTCATCTGTCTCATTGCTAAGGATATTGAACATTTTAAAAAAATATATCTTATCTGTTTCAACACTGTTTTGTCTCCAGTGTCTACTTTGTACCTGGCCTTGGTAAGACCCAGAACAGTTTGTGTTGAATTAATAAAGTGATAGCAAATCTCAGTGGCAAAGTTAACTATGCACTGCTGTGCATTACACTTGACCACACTGTAGTCTTGCATTGCATTTTGCTTTGGTTATTGCTACCCCTGTCCTTTGGAAAGGCAGCCAGTGCTCATGACCACTAAGTCGTCCCTCCAGCCCATTGAAGCTATGAACGAAGGTATGCCTTAGTTCAGAGTTTTATGCCTTCTTACTAATTAAGGCTGCTCATAATTAGCATTAAAATACTATTTTCTGTGTAAGTTTCTCTTGCCTTCAAACCAATTTTACCCAGTATTATCGCTTCATCCACATTCTTTATTATTAGCCCTTTAATTGACTGAAATCTCCCTGAGTTCTCAGGAGTGCCTCCTCGATGTTATTTCTTTTCTGACTTGTGATTTGAACCCAGGTCCTTGCAAAGGAACACTTGACCACTGATCCAGAGTCCCAGCCTTGGTTTTTTTGGTTTTGTTTGTTTGTTTGTTTGTTTGTTTTTTTAGCAAGTTCTTATTACATAGGTGAGCTTGTCATTGAAGTCCTAACACAGTCTAAGTTGGCTCAAACTAGCTGCTGAATTTTTTTTAACTCCAATGTATCAATCCTTGATAACCACAATAGAGAGGAAGTTGTGCACATGCACGCACGCATGCGTGCGCACAAACACACATGCACACACTTTTTAATGTTTTTATCAAATTTTATCTTTTATTTCTTTATTTTAGATTGTTGAAGGATTTTCTTTCCCTTCACTCAGACCTTTTTTTTTTTTTTTTTTTTAGTCAAGTCATATGTCTGGGTTACTAATTATTCAAGTTATTATAAAGGCTTTCCTATCTTAGTAATGTATAAAATTAATGGCTGTCTGTATCATACAGCAGAATAATTAATACAGGATCTTAAAATAGTTCTACTCAGATCATATTCCTCCAAACTTACGTATTATTATTCTCCCATGTTTTAGTTTTAATCTTTCCCAAATCAGACAATTTGTTTATATTTTATATATTGGATAATTTTGTAAATATATATTTATATGATATATATATATGATATATCCATATACCTATGCCAATGCCATGCTTTCCTTCTCTCTCTCTCTCTCTCTCTCTCTTTCTTTCTCTTTGTTTCAGGATTTAGACAGTGACATAAGTTTCCCTCGTCTGGGCCTACATGTTGTAAAGAACCTCCTACTGAAGGCTGGACCCTTTCAGAAAGCACTGGTTAGCTTTCGATCATCTGACTCTTAGTTTTATAGTTTTATAGAATTTGTGTCAACACATTCTTGGTGTTAGGGTGATTCAACCTTGCAACAGATTTCACTTGTATCTACTTCAAGTTTCTGGATCTTGCACATCAAAGAGAATTGGAACATCACAGGCCAAGATGTTTAAGAAGCACAAAGTTGTAGGGAGGGAATGGGGGTGGATAGGATCGAGGTACGTTGTATACATGTGTGAAAATTTCAGAGCATAAATAATAAAAAGGAAATACATGGAAATACCATCAGTACTATTAGATCAAGTCACTTAATATTATAATTTTCTGTTCAAAATTGCTCATTATCATTAATTTTGAAGTCTATATTCATGTTTATAACAATATGCACATAAGAATGCAAACAGGAATATAAGATCTTCACAGGTAGTGATTCTCTTAGTTAATTAAAATATTCTAATTGATCCAAGCTGTCTTCACATTCCTAGATTTGCATCAGAAGAAGCAAATGTGACATAACTTATCTTAAGCTCATACAATATGGCTTTAGTTTGTTTTATATATTGAGGTTCTGCAAAAATATTTTAGTTCAGAAAGAAATTCTAAGCAAACCAATCCAAAGAAGGAAAGATATATTTTGGTTTTAAATGTGTCGTTGCCTGCTTGTTATTCTTTGAAATTGAATCTTATTATATACTGCAGCTGTCTTAAATCAAGTGTAAACTCTGCTTTACCTTAAATAAGAAACATAAAACTTTTTTCTCCCTTACTGCCACAGCCCTGGCTGGACACAAAATTTAATAAATTACTTCCTGCTCCCCTTTCCTTCCTCTCCCCTCCTCTTCCCCTCCCCTCCCCTTTCTTTTCCTTCCATTCTTTCTCCCTCTCTCCCTACTCTCCCTTCCCCCCAGAGTGTTCCTATGTAGCCCAGCATGGCTTTGAACTCCCCAAATTCCTGCCTCAGACTCCCTCTTGCTAGGATTACAGGTTTGTGTCCCCATGTCTGTCTTCCTGAAGAATCTTTCTAAAAGTTAGTCAGTCCACTATTTGTGAGCAGTTAGCTTAATATTACAAATAGAACATAGAAGACATTGAATATTTCCAATGCAAAGAAATGACACAGAGGTCTGAGGTGTTAGATAAACCAAAGTGATCTGATTACATTTTATATACATGTATGAATGTTACACCACACCCAATAAACATGTACAATCCATCTATGTTTGTTCAAAAAAATTTCAAAGTAGGTCTACTAGATAAGGGATATTTTAATTTACTCAATGATCTAGTTTTCTGGAAAGGAATCTTATTTTGACTCAGAGTCCTCCTGTGGAGCTCAGGTTGTTCTGAGACTCTTGCTTTGTAGCCTGGTTTAGTTTCCAAGTGTTAATCTTCTGCCTTCAACTCCTGAATGCTAGGAACTCAAGCAGTACCCACCATGCACCACTGTAGAAAACCATTAAATGTTTTCTAGCATTTTTCTATCTATATAACTGTATATTCTTTTATGAATGACAACTGCACATTTATGATGATTCAGTCTAGAATAAGTTGTAATCAATGCAACTAATTAATTCACCCTTAAATTTTTCCTGCCTCCTGAGAAAGGATAACAGAGTTCTCTCTGTTGACACAAAATGTTGACATAATGATTTATTATAATATAGTCAAAATGGCTTTCCCTAAGATCACTTCTGCTTCACATAGCTAGAAATATAAACTCATCTTTTCATTTGTCTTTCCTTTATCTCTTGACCATTTCTTTAGAACTAAAGATGTAATTTTGTTGACTCAATAAAAAGAGACAACTGGGTACACCTAATAATTACTTCACCCTTTGCAATTTATTTTCTTAACAATTCAACGATTTCAATAAAGCCTTGGTTTTAAAAGTATTTTATGAAGGAATTTTAGCATAGTGTCTTGTTTACAAACAACAGTGTGGATGCCATATCATCACCTGTATTAACTTAGTGACATGGTCACTGTTCCTCTCCCCCCCCCTTGTGAACTCACCAAAAATTATTTGATTTTATCATTGAAACAATGCTGGGAAATACAACAGTTTAGAGTTAAGGAAATGAGCACATGTCTTGAACATGACTTCTGAAAACTAAGACTTAATTCTTCAGCTGTGCTTGATATTCCTTTCTGCTTTGTGCATTTAAAGTAGTTGTGAGATCCAACCCCAGTCACCCAGATTAAATAGTAACTGCTTTGCACTCGACAGATATTTCATCCAGATAGGTCTTAGCTCTTGAAGAAGCTGGTGGTGATTTCTGTCGGTGAAGTTCCATACATGGAACAATTGGTGCATCTTGGATTTTAGTCAAAGTTTTGCTCTGTCTAGATCTTTTTCGTGAAACACAGTAGTCCATAGTTACATGCGGCTGTCAATAGTTGACACTTAGACACTCTAAACAGAGGTGTTCTCTAAGTATCAGATACAATCTGCATTTTCAGAAACCTGTTCTGATAGTAATATTGTGCCATACATCTTATAGTCAGCAAGGTAAAGGGTCAGCTGGCTGAAAGGATGATGACCATCACGAGGGAAGGCATTTACAATCCATGCATGTGCTAAGAGGCTGACATCCAAAGCATGTAATAAGCCCAGACTCCTCAATGCCCGGAAGACCTGGCCTAGTATGGAACCAAGGTTCTGTACTGAAGTTAGTTGAAAAGATCATTCAAACACACAATGGGTGTGTAAAAGTGCTCACTAACACTAATTGTCAGTGAAACACAAAATAAAACTGCAATAAGATTCAGCACCATCTCTGGTACAATAGTCACTATGTCAGAGGCTGAAGTGGGAGTCCCTGCATACTATGGATAGTAATTTACCAGGGCACCAGGGAAAGCAGGGTGGGGATCCTCAAAAGTTAAGAAATGGAATTGCTGCAAGGCCCAGCAAGCCCACCAGAAATGAAGTCAATACATAGGCAAGATAGACATACTCTCAGACTCACTATAGCCTTGTTCTTAACAAGCAAACAGGGACCAGCCAAAGTGTCCATCAAATGACTAGTACATAAAGAAAGCCTGGTACATGGAGAGTACCACTCAGCCTTATATAAAAAAAAAAAGCAGCTCTGTTATTTGTGGCATAGCCTATCCACCCAGAGGACATTATATTAAGTGAAACACCATTGCATAATCTCACTTCTATGTGGAACTTCAGAGTGCTGAACACACAGAGGTGGAGAAGACATACTTGGTCATGAGGGCTCAGGGCAGAAGGGACAGCGATAGGTAAGACTGTGGTTAAAAGACAAGAGATTCTCATATGAAGAGAGTGTAAGTTTAAGAGGCCTGTGCTAAAACATACAGACTACAGCTGATGACAACGCTTCAGGTTTTGAAAATTGCTAAATTAGGAGATTATTTTTAGAAGCTCTCCCACCCAAAAGATCCTAAGAATCTGAGATAATGCATCGGGTAGTTAGATTACTTCAGCCACGGCATGCTCACACACAACGTCACTTGACAGATGGTACATATAGGGATTTTGATCACAATACACATAAGTATTTTTGTCAACACACGTTAATTTTAATAATAATAGATTATATTCCTATAATTCTATATTGATCACATGCTGGAATGAAATATCTTAAGTACAATGTTTAACCTATCACTAAAACGGATTTGAATTCTTCTTTTATTGCAGTTTTGGAACACACACTGCGGGTCGTATGTATGCCTCCTGTCATCTTTTGCGGCAGGTGGAGCATCCTCATTTCATTCTTTATCACACATCCTTTTCCTTTAGAAATGATTGACAGCTTCCTGCCAGTGTTTAGGGCTCGTTATAACATAGTCATTTGCTTACCTTCCCATTTGTGGCATTTGGTGCTTGAATCTTGATCTAGCTTTGCTCAAATCATAATTTTTAAAACATGGAAACTTAAGTGTTTGCAAGGACTTTCAGATTAGGAGTCTAAGTGTGTTCTGAGTTCCTTATATTCAGTGTTCTCACATTCTTAGAATAAAAGTAGTGTATGGGGTTGGAGAGGTGGCTCAGCACTGGCTACTCTTTTAGAGGACCTGGGCCTGAGTAGTCCCGGTACTGACATGATGGCGCTACTGCCCTCTTCTGGCCGCTGCAGACACCAGGCGCACACACACGGTGCACATATATATGCAGCACAACTCAAACACATAACATTTTTTAAAGTAAAGAATAAAAACAAACTAAAACTATAGGCAGTATAAAAGTAGAGGAAAGTGTTAGGGAAGTGATGGTTTTCTGAGACTAGCAGTTAATGATAAAGTGCATTTCTTGGAGAATCTCATTGGAAAAGTTCTACCTGTGTTTTCTCTTCTGCTTTGTTGTGTGTGCCTGAGCTCTCATCAGGGCTTCTCAAAGATCTGATGTGTGAATACACAGAAAACTCGTAGAGTGTTTTCTGCCATTGAGAGGATAACAAATAATTGGCTTTTATTTTATCATAAATGCTGAACACCAGTATGTTAATGCCTAGTCCATGGCTCTTTGGATCTTTCTAGCTAACATGAGAATAACCATTAACATAGGTGACTATAGAATCATAGCTAAATGCATCTCTGCCTTTCACCATAGTTTTTTAAAAATCTAACTATGCCTTCTCTTTTGGAAGTTTATACTTCATATTTGTATTATTTCTCAAATTGCAGTTTTACAACTAAGTGGAAAATGATAGGTTATGATTTAGCCAAACTCCCTTCCTTACCAAATGATGACAATGATGCCCTCCAAAGATGCTACAGCAGGTACCTGTATTCAAATAGCTTATTAAGAAGAGATGGGGATGGGTGCTCTATGTTCTCTACCAACTGCCCCCAGCTGGCACCAGCTGAAGTGCTGAAGACAGTATCTCATTTAAATCTCATAGCACCTGACTGCAATGCTGCGCCTGTACACATGGCACGGGTGGGCAAGTGCAATCTTGAGGAGATCAGGTGAGTTGTGCAAGAACGTACCAGCAAACTGAGAGCAGGTGTGCGGATCAGGCTGTGATTCCAGAGCTGTTTTTCACTCTTTTGTTCTTAAAGCAAAATGATAAATGGAAAGATTACAAAGTGATGATGGTTCATCTCCCTTTGGTTATCCTTGGATGAAGGGGGCTTGAAGGCCCTGTATGGTCCTGCCTTTATTGGTGATAAGTGCCAATTAAGAGAAGGTGACATCCCACATTACATGGCTATGAGATCCAGTACAGAGACCCTCGTAGAATTTCCTTGATATTTTCAATCTAAGTGAGAGTAAACAGCATGAGAAATAAGTGATGGAGAGGACATTTACAAATATTTCCTTAACGGTCATGTTATGGATTTGAGCACATAGAATATGGGGAGTAGACGGTGAACATACCTATATTGTTTCTCCAAAGATAGTATAAAAGGTTAGCACTGTCTCCCAAAAGGATCATGACATTATAAGACCAATCTCAGTTTATTTCATTGGCTAATACTTGCGTAAATGTATTAAAATATCCTTAGAATTGAGTAAAAATAATTTAATTACTTTCATTGCTTACTAATTAAATAGAAGAGCTAGCTCTATTACCAAGCTTTTAATTCAGCAATTTATTTATAATAATAATATGAGACCTATTTGCTTGATGATTAAAAAGCAAAATGTTGTTTTGAAATGCTGTGAATTCATTCTAGCTAGCTAGAAAAAGGGAAAAAGAGAGACCTACAAATTATAAACCATTCAGCCCCTACATTAAGGGGGCTGGGCACCAGAGGAGAAGTCGGAAACCATAATTATTTTCTCTACCTCACAATAAAATAAGTAGAGTAGAAAATTTACACGCACACATGCACACACACACAAACACACACACACACACACACACACACACACACACACACACACACACACACACAGGCTGTTCCTGTTAAGAACGGACAGTTTCCTTTCTTCTGGATCTTGTTAGAGATGACTACGAAGTGAATGGCTTCTGAGACCAGGGCTTTTCCACATCTGTGCACTGAAGCTTTACAAGGCTGAAAAGCAACTTGTAAGCAGAACTGTAGTGTTCCCAGAGACTGCAGAGAATAACCCATTTTCCTGTCTTTGCTGGCTTCTAGAAGCTTCTAACATGCCAGAGCTTATGGCCCCATTCTTTATTTTGAAGGCTAGAAGGAAAGCCTTCTCCCATCTCAGACTTCACACTCCCTCCTCACTTTGTTGTCACTGATCAGAGCCCTCGTACAAGCAACACTCACATAAACATCACAAAGATGTTTCTCCTGCACTTTATCTCTCTCGTGCTCAAATCCCTCCATCCTCCTTTCACTCTTCTGCTATTAACTCTCAGTGACCACTGGTTCTGCCTCAGTCTTGTTCTGTTCTCACTTGTGGACCTTTCCCTGTAGTTATAACCAATATCTTCATCAGGAAACAGTCTATCTAAGGTCAAGGTAGTTTGGACTTTGTCTCCCTGAATTGGGCTGCCTTGTTAGCTGGGCACCTGCTTTCTGTGTGGTAGTTGTGTGTCATTGCATCATCTCTGTATGCTTTTCCTATTCATGGACTGCCTTAATTCTGCTCCTACATTTCCATTTTACCAAGTGTCCAAATGTTTGCAATGCCTTTTGGGGCAGGGATGAAGGGATGGTGGGCACACATATAGCCATATATTCTGTAGATATCAGTATTTGCTAGGAATAATCTCAGTTGAGAGACGAGTACCTAATGCTTGTAAAGATCTAAAGATGTGTCATATGGAAATAGTTGCAATAGTACTATGTAGGGTTTTTGTTTGTTTATGATATTGGTAGACAGAGGACCATTCTCTCTATAGAACTACCCAAGCTTGGTCGTGGACTCAGATAGCCCTTACTAGCAGGGAAGACAAATCTTATCACAAGATCTTAAAAATGCTTAATCACCAGTGAGTTCTTCCACAGAAGCACCATAGTCTTACACTAAAATGGATCATAAGTAAATTAATGGTAGGCACGAGAAATAATTTTGCTACATAGTTTATTGCTTAATATAAACCATGCTGTGAAGTAAATATGCCTTCATAAACAGTACATTCAGAGTCAATCAATGGTAATTTTTCCTGTTGAAGTTCAGTAAATAATTTAATAAATCTCCTACTAGAATCAGATGGAATTTCAAATAAATCAGTAGACTTTTTTAGTTTAGCTGTTTAGTGCCCATAATGAATACTTAATGTCGAACAGCATCTACTGTTTACATTTGCCTGGGGTCTATAACACACTAGGAGATGAAATGATTTTTTTCTGTTGCCTAGTGTATGGCTGTTACAGAATTAAAGTCTTCCATGAATTTTGTGTTTCGGGGAGAAACGTCTTCGCGCAGTCTCTAGTGAGACGGGATGGGTAGAGCTGCGCTTAACGAGGATGTGCTGTCCTGTCTAGATTGAATTTGTTCTGAGCTGTGCAGCTCTCAACTGTACCCTCACGCATCCTTAAAACAAACCACAAATTCTATGGGACACATATTTAGTTCTTTGCTGAACACTGAGGATGTAAAATGATGATTTAAGGGCCATGAAGCTGAAGTTGGTATAAAACTAGGAACAGTATGTAAATTTCCTTTCGAAACATAAAAGAAAGCTTGTTTTGAATACGCTTAAAAGTTTAATAAGAATTCCTTTCCTGGTGTTCAGGAAATGCAACTCCACAGAAAAAAATATGTATATGTCCATTAGCCTCTGCTAAAACTCACCCAGCTTTCCAATTATAAAAGTCTTGTAAAGCCAAGGATTTCCTCCTTTTAAAATCACTTAAAACAAGTACAAAAAATTATATTGTTATTTGAATAGGCAACATTCATAGATATTGAATGGATTTCTGCCTAAGCCGTGGAGAATGCAACACTTAAATGTAATTCTATGTGAGTGCTTTGGGAAACTCAGCAGAAGTAACTGAAGCAACAAAAGAGAGTTAACTAGGGGGACTCTGAGGTCACCACCTTTTTCTGTGTGAGCTCCCATAATGAAGTACATGGAGCAAGTCACTAGGAAGGTCCTGTGAGGGCTAGCTAGCCTGGCCTCTAGGTGTTGAAAATACAGTAGTGGACATGGTAGGTAATGTCTGTGTCCCAATAGCATTTACCTTTTTGTTTCTGTTAGGGTAATAGACCCATTTCATCAACAAATAGATAATAGTATCCTGTCAAGTGGTTAAGTCTAAGCTCTACCAGGAAAAATGATGCAATATTATTTTTAAAAGTCATAGAATGATAACCCAATTGCTTTGGGCTTCATACTCCACCATGTGAAGATGTTTCTTATGATTTTCATCTGCATGGGGATTTGGAGCAGCTTATGAGGACATGTTAAGGGAATTCAGCACAAGGTTAGAAAAGTGGTTACCTCCCAAGATAAAACGAGACCCCAGACCTAACAACATTATGGCCTAGCATAGTTTCTGCACAGTTTTATCTCTAAGCCTACTCACCACAGCAACAGCAAATATCCAAGTGTTTTGTCAAGAAGCCCGTCTTAAACATGCCTGCTATCTAGGCATTTATAAGCCCCCAGTACTTAAAGAGCCATCAGAAAGATGCACTTGTAAGAGGCAGTGCCTGATAAAGTGATACCTCCTAATAATCTCAGTGCATACTAGTCCTGCGCCAGATCACCCAACTTGCCAAAGAACCTTCTGGAACAGTATACTCTGTTTCCTCTTCCTGGAGAGATTCCCTCTGCATGCCTTGGGTCCTTACTGGCTGCCTAAACTCTGTGCATATTCTGCATGATACACACATATCTAAGACTTGAAAAGAAAATATCCACATTTGAGAGAAAACTTGCAATATTTGTCTTTCTGGGTCTGCGTAACCTCACTTAGAATGATTGTTTCCAGTGCATCCATTTTCCTGAAAAATTTATTTTTCTTACTAGCTGAATGATATTCAATTTTGTAAATGTTCCACTTTTGTTGTCCATTTAGTAGTTGATAGACATCCAGGATCTTTCCAGATTCTGGCAGTTGTGAATAAAACAGCAATGAACATGGATGAACAACTATCTCTGTAGGAAGATATAGAGTCCTTTGGATATATGGCCAAGAGTGTGATCTAGCTGGAATAATTGGGCGACAACATACAATGGATTCCATGGCTTTGTTGTTGTTCTGGTTGTTGTAGGTATGTGTGTGTGTGTGTATGTGTGTGTGTACTCTTTGTTTGCCTAGGATTTTTTTTTAAGAGAGAAAGAATATGTGGTTGGGTAGGTATGGAGGTAAGGACAATCTGGGAGCAGTTGGGGAAAGGAAAAGAATATGAACAACATATATATAAAAATTGAAAAATAAAAAATAAGAGTAATAAAAAGAACAAAACCATCTCTTAGAATGGTTTGCCCTCTTTTAAATTTTTATCATTGTTTATTTTATTATGAGTGTATATATTCATGGGGAAGGCCACCTTGCCTTTTGAGGGAGGACTCCTCCCTGCTCCAGAGATCACTGAGTTTATTTAGCTAAACTGGCTGGCCTGCAAGCCCTGAGGATCTTTATGTCTCTGTGTCCTAAGAGCTGAGATTACAGGCATATACTACCATGTTCCCCTTTTTGATGGGCGTGCTGGGGCTTCAAACTTGGATCCTCATGTCTGTGCTGCAAGTACTTTACCCACAGAGTCATTCCCCCAGTCCTCTCTTTGAAACATTTTTTTATATGTGCTATAGAGATATGTGCCAGGCCACTTTGAGAATTTGATGACAGCCATGGACACCATGCCCAGAAAGACAGTCATATATACATTGATTCATAGTCTGGCTACATTCTCAGAGTTGTCTAAGGGGTTCTGAGGACCAAACAGAAACCTCAAGGTGCCCACTTCCCCCTCACTACACTGTCATGAAAAATGGAGAAAGTTGGTGTTTTTCACATAATCCTCCTCTATGAATATTCATGCAACAATCTTCTTTTTAATTATTGAGCAGCGAAGAACACACTGTTGTGGGCTCTGATTAAAAGAAAAAACTCATTTGCAAATATTCCTTGGCCAGTTATTAACAGAACCATATGCTTTGAAAATTAGAAGCATCCAGGAAGAAGTGAGGGACGAGACAAGACATTGGCATCTTTGATAGTCTGTTAACGGTTTGAACAGAACAGTTCTCAGACTCAAGTCCATTGTCACTTTAGAGGTGTCTGCTCCGTATTTCCCACTCAATCCCCTTTCCATTTTAAAGGCCTATAGTCAGGATTCCTGTAACACCATGTATATATCTGTTTCTCTGAAGGATTCAAAATCTTAGAAAATTGAATTAGCCAGCTAACTAATAGAATAAAATTGAAAAGTTTAACAAAATGTCTCCCTAGTTGAGCCTTAATTGAAACTCTAACTACAGTGAAGAAAACGGTACCAATGTAGGTGGATGACAGTCTTAATTGCCAGGTATCCGGCATTATTAAGAGAATTTCAAATCATTTCACCTCCTAGGTCTCCTTTGACCACGCCCACGCTATTTACCCACTTGATGTGCATAAATAAACTTACACAATCAGACTGAACATGCCCATTGTGACATGATATAACTTCACCTGTTATTTTCCAGCCTTTCTTTCACATCCCCCACTTGCTCTTTCATTCTCTCCCCCTTTGTTATTCAAAACCTTTATTGGAATCGGAGAGCAAAGAATGGGGGAGTCATTAGTTAGCAGGATCTCCACAGGAGGCTTGTGCTCAAGAGGTGGTTCCAAGGTCCTCAACTGCAAACACCTGCTTCTGCGTTAGAGTCCTACAATGGTGACACTCAGCATGGGCGAAATTTCTTTTTTAGAAAATAATTCCCTTTAGAATGAGTTTTGCTTCAGGTGCACATGCACAAACATTTGTTTTTTGTAAGAGTGGGTCTTGTAATACACAGGAGGTGGGGTTTTTATATTTGTTTTGTTTTTTGGTTGGTTTCGGTGTTCAATACCCGTGAGATATTCCTAACTTGGTTCTCTTCACTAAGAGAATTCAATTATATTTTCAGAGAACTTGTGATGTATTGCTGGTATGCCTTCTCTTTGCGTAAGAGAATCACAAACCACTGTTGTGTTGTGAGGACTTAGACATGTGTGTATGTGTATTTCAAGCAAACTATTTTTGAAAAGCACAGTATTATATCTAAATAGTTTCATGGCTGGTCGCACTACATGAGATAAGTGCATGCATTTCAGCTGAGAAAGCAACTTTGTTGTGGTTAGTTTGTCTCTATTCCTAAAACCCCTGTTTCTCTTAAACCTTAAACCTTGCTTCTTTTCTCTTGCCTTAGATGTGCTAAAGAAATAAATGATAGGCTAGGTGAGGAGGGGAGAGAAAATAACTAGTCATAAGTGAAGAAGACCTTATGACTACTAGTTTAGAAATGCTCTTCAGGGTTGCCTACACATGAAGCAGTTTGTGACAAATCAGTGTCTGAGATGCGGGTTACTAACCTGTGATTTTTGGTTTGGGCATGTCCTGGAAGAACAATTGGTGTTTGTTTCTTTGGTATAATAAAGTGTCAGGCCTTAATCCCTTTAATCCTTAACTTGCTTATAATAATATTGTAAGGGAATGCAATTGGGAGGGTGGGTACAAAGCCAAAGAAGACAGCTAAAAACATGCAGAAAGGTTTATTACCAGCAACAGGTATGGATGACACTGGGGTCATCCATAAGCAATGTGGAGAAAGCTGGGAGTTTCTATTGGTGCTCATAGAAAAGCACATGGGACCAGCACATTTCTAAGCATGCTCAGTTTAAGTCGTAGACTCCCACCCCCACCCTGCTCCTCAGCATCTTTCCGCTATTCTACTTTACTACTCCTTTCAAAGCCACGACCACTTCTAATATTCAGGGAAGACACTATCCATGAAAGGTGGGGCTCTAAGGTGAAGCACTGCTGCCCTGGCTTCTGGAGGCAAGACAGCCAAAGCCATCCTCTGTGATTCCCAGACCTCTCCAGTGACTAACAGTCACCTCCAACTCTATAATGCACTTGTGTTGGTTTGTTCTCCTTCCTCCCTGCTTGTCAGAACCATGTCTAAAATTATCCAAGATTATTCTACTGGGTTTTTCATGGATGGCCTAACTTGAGATACAAAGGCCAGCGCACACTGTGGGAAGTGGAGGAAGCCCTGGGTGGAGCAAATCCTCAATGAATGTGTGCTGTTGGACTGGGCATGACCATGTCGAGGACCAGAGCCTCAGACCCTGGCAAAAATGGCACTCTGTATCCCACACTGGTGAGGCTCAGAGTGTGGTCAAGCCTTCTGCTGATCAGGCAAGGATGCTGATAGTGTGTGCAGAAAGTACCCACCATCGCTATTTATGGCCCGAAGACTGCTCCCCTACAAAATCCGCTCCTATGGAGATTAGGTAAATCTGCCTTTGATCCAGCTGTATAATAAACCCCATGTCTTTGATTCAGCTGTCTACAAAAACCCAGCTCCCCTGTTCGACTCTATATAATATAAACATGTTGAGCTCCCAGGGTGCTGTGGTTTCTTCATCAGAGAACCCAACCCATCTGATCCCAACTTTTTTGTATTTCTGTCACCTTTTCACTCTCTCACCACTGACTCAGGTCAAATGCCCAGAGCCATGCTGGGGTACAGCACAATGCTTTTGTTCATATCATCCTATTTATGTCCTAAAACTGATGAAATTTTGCCCAGACTTCTTTTGTATGATGCAATATCCACAATATAAACTGATAAAACTTATTTATATAAAAAAATCCATAGACCTAAGTATATTTTCTTGAAATTTTTATAGGTCTATACATATCAACTGAAATATCATTTTTAAGAAACCACTTAGGTATTCTAAAAGTATTCATACTTTGATCATTTTAATCTCTCTATGAAATAATAAAAATCCATTTATAGTAACAGTTGTCTATTTTCTATTTTTGACTTCCTAGGTTGATCTTGTTAATTATACTCACTGTTTCAACCTTTGGCCAATAGAACTGACAAGAAGTAGAGAATATTTTGTTTATTTAGTTCTAGGCAAGTCAAACCACAGTTGTTCATATAAGGCTTCATTGGAAAATTATTCACATTCTTTTATTAGTGTTTTTGGAGTATCCTGAGTCACCTACCTTTCCATTCAGCTTAGGATATTATGATGGACATTCTTTTTCTGTGTTGGGGGCATCCAAGAGTTTATTGGTTACTTTTCAGAGAGAATTCATGCCGTCTGAATCTCTTCTTATGAAACTCAGCAGGCAAAAATAATAATGCCTAAGGTATAAATCTCATGAAGTATGCCTCTCATTGTGCAGTTTCCTAGCTGATAGGCTGGAGTCATCTGAAAGAGTGAGCTGTTGATTTGGTCCAAGCAGTGTTGACACTTTTCGTTGTTTTATTTTAGTTTGAATTACTTGTTACTTGTTACTAAGTGTGTATTTTGAGATTCTGGATATAGAGTGATGTACCAAGGCTATGTTTTTCTTCTAATGATGCACTTGGTTGCTGAGAAGCAGAGTCTTTTCATTTGGGGTTGCCCTGTGCCATCCTAGGCTATGATTTCCATATTCTCAGCTGTGTTAGCTTCATTCATTTTCCTTCTTAGTGAATTCCTTTTAGGGCTTGAACTGGGATCGCTGCTTTAATATCATGGAGGATGTGAGTTAAAACAACTGCCTCATTTCAAGCCAAATCAGGAGGTAGGATGACTTGATGGCGGGGCACATACTTAGGATTCTCAAAACCCAGTGCCACCACCACTACTAGAAAGGCAAACTGAAACAGGACAATTATAATCAGCTGTTTCTAGTACTCATGGTGGCCTTCCCGATTCAGTCCAAATATCTTTAACTCACTAGCGGGGAGACTCAGGAACAGAGAAGCCAGTTTTATTCATACTCAGCTAGCTAATGATTTAGTGTGTCAGCACTTAAGTGGTTTGAATATAAATTTAAAGATTCTTCACTTTTGCCACGGAAGGAAAAGGTCATAGGCTCTGTCTTCCTTTAGAATCTAAGTTCTTTAAACAGAATGTTACTTAAAAAAAAAAAAAAAAAAAAGGAAAAGAAAGAGAAAAACAAGGTATTGGTAAAATTCAAATTAGGAAGCTCACACTGTCTTTCAAACAGTCAAAAGCTACAAATCATTATGTTTTTGAAGAGGTCTGGGTGGATGTGATGAGCATTCTGTCAAAATGATAGATCAGTAGGAAAATCAGAGTACACAAGAGTGACAGGAGGGCATGTTAATTAGGAATCAAAGGCTTCAGAGACTGAATGGATTGGTCTTGTCTAAACAGCAGTTTCCAGTCTTTCAGTGTTCTACCTCATTCTGCGTGTTTGGAAACATTTCATTGTAAGAGCTGGGCTGTATATAAAGAGACGATGTATATTCTATTTCACGACCTTCTTAAATGTCACCTGCGAATAGGCTGAGGACTTGAACAGAGCATGCCTGCTGTCATCCTCATTAGCCATTGAAACAAAAGCTCTTAAGTTTGTGGGACTGTGGGGTGGTGACAGGGTAAAATAAAAGGATCACCTCTCTCCTTCCTCAGCCATTCAGGAAATAACTGCAAGGAGTGGCCCTTGGAGCCCTTCAGTTGGATTGTTGAATGGGTGTGTGGAGGGAAAGCTATAGCCTCTCAGAAACAATAAAGCTCGTGTTAAATATGTGCTGTTCACTGGGAATGTCAAGTTTTCAAGGAACCAGGTACATCAAATCTCTTATTTATATATAAAGAAACCTGGGTCACAATCTCACAGAAAGCTCTGATCCTCTGGCTCCTATGATCTTTCCTTTCCTTCTTCGACAGTGACCCCTGAACTTTAGGTACAAGAGTTTTGTTGTAGATATATCCATTGGGAATGGGTTCTACGACTCGGGATTTCAATTGGTTGTAGTTTTCTGTAATGTTCTATCCTTATTGTAAACAGGAAAGTTTCTTTGATGAAGAGTAAGTACTGTGGTGTGTGTGTGTGTGTGTGTGTGTGTGTGTGTGTGTGTGTGTGTGTGTAAGGATAAGTAATTAGAAGGTAGTTGGGGATTATGGTGATTTAATAAAGAGACAGTTGTAGCTTCTTCTCCCAAATTTAATGAATTCACTAGCCCTGGGTAACTGGCTTTGTTTTTAGGACCATGCATATTTTCCTTATCGAGTAGGTCTTTTTTTTTTTTTTCCCCCCCCTGGGTTAGTTATTTCTCTTTTTAAATTTTTATTTTTATTAATTGATCATTTTACATCCCAGTCATATCCCTCTCCTTCCTCTCCTCACAGTCCAACCCTGCCCCCTGCTTCCCCTGTCTCCCATCCTCTACTCATCAGAGAAGGGGAGCTCCACCCCACCTACTCACCCCAGCATATCAAGTCACATCAGGACTGAGCAAATCCTCTTCTCCTGTGGCCTGGTGAGGCAGCCCCTGCCCAGGGAAAGTGATTGAAAAGTACATAAGGTAAAATAGTTGGATAAGGTCTCCAAAAGCCTCAGAGACCTACAGAATATGGCATTTAAAAATGTCTTTTATTATTGTAAAGACTCTTTGACAATAAGACAGGTTCACTCGTGGCAACATCTAGCCTGCCTCAAAAAAGATGATGAGCATCAAAGAACCCTCCTTATGGAGATGGCTTCAAATGTGGCAAACAAGCCACTGGGAAAAACGTCCTAGTTTTGGCCATAGACAGAATTCTGCCTAAAAATGGGCAAGCTTAGATACAGGAAGAGTCAATGGCCAAACTCTGCCAAGACAAGGTAAGCACATCCTCAATAGTTCCTGCCTCACAAATATGTCTGTTAGATATATTGGGCCAGAAGGCAGGAGATGATGCTCCAGTGTTATAAAGAATTTTGGGGGACTGCTCAAGCAGCAAACTGTCTCTCTCATTTTTTCATTATGGAAGCTGCTAACCTGCACTTGTCATTCACTCAGATAATTAAGTTTTATTCCTTCTCAAGTCTCTGATAGAGTTGAAGATCAGATAGTTTAGTCTAGCAATTAAGCTTAGTTGTTTAGGTGTTAAGATGTTTTTAGGTCTAGGTAGATGTTTTAAGTTGATAGAGATGAGATATAATAGATATTGATTTTCATTCAGAATTTTAGACTCACCAAGATAGGACAGATATTTTCTTCAAATTTGCCAAACACAAAAAGCCAAAACGCTATGAATGTAACATATATATAACTCCTGATTGTTTTGTGGTTCTTCTTGGTGCGTGTAGTTCATTTTATTTATGTGTAATAATGTAAATGTATATATATATTATAATTAAAAAGAATAAAAGAGCAAACTATTTCCCCTTTAAAAAAGAAAAGGAAAGAAAAGAAAAGTAGACAACAGAGTTCATGTCAGAGTCAGCCCCCATTGCCCTTATTAGGGGACCCATATGAGGACTGAGTACCCATCAATTATACCTGCTTAGGGCACCTAGGTCCAGGCCACGCATGGTCTTTTGTTGGAGCTTCAGTCTCCTCAGGCTCCCCTGGGCCCTAGCTAATTGGCTCTGCATCTCACTTCCTCTGCTGTGCTTAGCATAGCAGTTTGACAAAGGGCTGTAACACTTTTGGCACCATCACGGGCTTGTGGAGTCTCATTCCAAAAGAGCTAAACTGTGGAAACTACCTGGTGGAAAATCATCCCCTGCCCCCATGGAGCCCACTAGATGCTGAAAGACACACTGAAAAGATCTTCACCAACCCTACACCGGACAGAGGGCTAATATCTGAAATATATAAAGAACTCAAGAAAGTAAACACCAACAAACCAACTATCCAATTGAAAAAATGGGATACTGAGCTACAAAAAGAATTTTTAAACAGAGGACTCTTGAATGGCTGAGAGACACATAAAGCCATGCTCCATTTCACTAGTCATCAGGGAAATGCAAATGAATACAATTCTGAGATTTCATATTGAATAGGCCTTAAACCTAATTAGTTACCTCCAAGATATGTGTGCCACTACTGCACCCTTAGAGCTCTCATGCTATGCTGGTAATTGTTTTATTGTGGTTCATAGGTGTCATGGCTAGGGAGGAGTGTTAGTTTCTCTCCTCCTTTTGAAGATTACATGGACCTTTTGGTACCATGAAAGCTAGAACTTAGATTAGAGATTTTTAAGTCAGTTCAGCTAAGAGGCCTCTGAGCCCTGTGTCTGAAGTGTATGGTAACTTCAGCTTACCTTCCACCTATTGGGGCAACCGAAGGCAATAGCAAGAGCCTGTAATGTTTGAGTGAGTCTTTTGGACAACTCTGATCAACAACTCAGAGGAGTGTTGCTTATAGTGTTGGGGTTTTCGGTAGATAGGCTTGGCTCTTAGAAGGCACATGGCCAGCCCAGACTAGAAAAGTATATTTAAGTTACACAGGCATATTTATTTTAAAAGTTACAACCATGAAGTCTCACCAACATGACTGCCTAACCCTGAGCTGAGCCATGATGACATCAATGGTCATGCGAATGCAGATGGGAGAAAGCCCATGAGACATCAACCCTATACAAAGAACTACAGACAACTAAGGAATGCTGAGATTGAATGTCATACCAATTGCTTGTCTAACACTAAATGGTCAGCCCTGAAAACATATACATAGAAGTAACATTATACAGACCAAACAGCTTATATAAGAAACACACATACACGCGTGTACACAACATGCACGAGCAATTAATGGAAAAAAAAAAAGGCATGGATTTGAAAAAGTACAAGGAAGGATATATGGGAGGGTCTGGATTAAGAAAGGGGAAAGAGTTAATGGTGTAATTGTACTATAATCACAAAAATAAAATCAATACTTAAAATTACTCTGACTTCTGAAAAAGAAAGAAGGGAGAGAGTAAGGAAGAAAGGAAAGAAGAAAGGAGGCAGACAGGCAGACAACCATCTACATATGCAAAGTACTCTGAGCACAGTGAAGCTGAGTTGCTACTTACAAAGCCTTAATGGATACCCCAACCTTAACACATTGGTTGTCTCACTTTCTAAGCAGGCCCCTCAGCTTTCCTGTCCCGTAACTCCCTACACCTATTAAAATCTGTTTCTATTTCTTAAGTTTTGAGTAGCCTACATTAAAATTTAAGCATATCTTCTCTGCCAAAATTAAAAATAAACCATTGACACTAAAGATTAAAAAAATAAGAAAGAAACCTGGGTCACATGCAACAGACCTCAGCTCCTAGCTGCTTCTACACAGCTGTTTTACACCAGGTTCTTTCTTATTTTAATTATCTCATAGCTGACCTCTTCCACTTCCACCCTTTGTTTCTCCCAGTCTGTCCCCAATCCCAACAGGCCCAGTGCGCTGCTAAAACGGAATCAAAATTTGTTGCTTCTCTAGTCTAAGTCACAGAATGGTTTCACTAGCTTAGAACAGAAAGCGCTCCAGGTCAGGTTGACGCTCTCCAAATTAACCAGTTTGGTAGACCCTGAGGCAGAGCTATTGGCATCAATAGGCAACTTGTAGTACCTGCATGCTCAGCATCAGAGTGTCTGGAGAAGGTGTCTTGAGCCCAGAAACCTGTGTTTGGATGAACCCCCACCCCCAGATGATATGATCCCTTCCTGGCTGAAGTTTAAGCATTATATGTTCGTGTTGTCTCTCAGGATGGCAGTGTGACTGCTTCAGGAGCCCACTTCAATTTTCTATGAGCACACCTCGAGAAATTAGCTCACGATCTGCTTTATTATCAGGTAGAGTTCAAGAGCTAAGGTGCTGAGAGTTGGGGTTTCAGTTTGCTTTTCTAAGGGGGAACCCCACATTGTTAAAAATTTCACCTTGCCCTTCTCACTGCTTATCTCACTGTTGAGCTGCCTCCTCACACACCCTACACTTTGTGTGTCTATTTTGTTTGCTGTTTGGCTCCCTCCACTGGAATGAATGTTGCCATCGTAGCAAAGATTCATGCCCGTTTTCTCTTCATCCCCACAGTGTCAATAGCTTTCGTAACATACCTGACACACAGTAGGGGCTCCATACTGTTTGCCATGTGAATGAAAATAGTAGAGAAACATCACCTTCTTTTGTGGCTAAGAAGTCAGAATGTTCACAGACACCATCTCTCTTTTTTCCTTTAATGCTCTTCGGGCTAGCAATGGAGAGAGGAGTATACCACGTGAGAAAAGCAAAGCTCACTCTTAAACTAACGGCATGCTTCCAGATGGACCAGGCTGTCTACCAAGGATAGACCCAAGCTTTTAGAGCTGGGCATGCTTTATGAGTTTAGTAACTAAGCTGGCAATCAACATCAGGAATGGACTAGTGCCAGAAATGTAGTTGGTTACAGCATGACACAAAAAAGGATCTTATACTGAGAGCTCTTGTTTTGTGATCTTGCATTATAATGTTAATGTTAATTTGTTTGTCTCTTCCATTCATCTATATCTATCTATCTATCCATCTATCCATCTATCTATCTATCCATCCCCATGCAAAACTCTACTAAATAGTGAACTGTGGTCTCCAAGGCTGGGGTTCTTGACTGGGTCTTTGAACTTTTTCAAGGGTGAGTTGTAAACAGGTTGAACGTAGGAGTGTGTGAATTATCAAGACAATCACATGTTTTATGGGGCGAGGCTCTCTATGAGCCGGGTGACCTATAGAAATGTAGAGGATGTGTATCATCTGTAAGGCCACACTTATCTCTTGGCATCTGAACATTACCATGGTGAATCGAAGCAAAGCACAGTGGCAGGCCCACACTGAGCACTCCATGTGGATAGAAAAGAAAAACACACATCTGGACATGGCATATTCAAGAGTTTGGCAGGCCTTTGTTTTCCTTTTGTGGCATCATGGAATAAAAAAAAAAGATCAAACCACAAGCCAGTATGAATCAGAGTTATGCCAATGGTAATACCCCCACACAGGAAGTCTTCATGATGGAGTCAGGAAAGGCACTGTGTGGCAAAGCAATATTATGCACACATCTCATATGCTCTAAGAGACTGGGGCTTCTGCTGGCCCTCACAGCCAAAGTTAATAACACTCTTTGATGCTACTTAAGACTTAAAGCTGCTATAGAAATATGTTTTCAAACTCTTTGTTTAACCTACCTAAGAGAACAATGTAACAACCAATCTTATTTGCCTTGGATTTTCCACACAATCACCTTTTTAAATGCATAGCTGCAATTTGAAGTTGCATATTTTTCCACGCTGGTCACCCAGAGTGATGCCTGTGTATCATTTACTGGAAGCAACAAACACAGAAGTTGACAGCAACTCCCTAACATTATCATGATAGTTGAAAGCATTGGTTCATGAATATTGGTTGAGAAACAATGATATTTATTATCTGGGTCAACAGGGATCAGTTGGAACCAGTGACTTAATCCCTTGTAAAACTGTTAAAGATTTCTGTAAAGTGTCCCACTCCTTCTCCATGTTCTGTTCAATGAATACAGGGCAAAGCCCTTTGTTAGGGACAGACAGCAGTGACACACAGAGATACATACACACACGCACAACCAATACACATGGGCAGCCACACCACTCACAGGCACACACACACAGACTCAACATTTAGTCATGGAGACACATATAATCACACAGATAGAAACATACAGACACATCCAGACAGAAGACACAGGCACAGGAACACAGATTCACAAGGGAGCCTTCAGGCAGCAGGTAGAGGTTCAGACCCATGCAGCAACCAGACAGAGGGAGGAAGATACAGGGAGACTGAAGAAGAAAATTAAAATCTGGTTTCCCTCTCAGTTAAATGACTCCAAGGAGAAATACTTTGATTCCCTTCCATAATACAATACCGATGCATTATTGGTAACTCGGAGTTAGTCACTAATACATATAATCTGTGCAGCACAGGACACAGCGGCATCTCCCATATTCAGATTTTAGGATGTTACCTACATCTCATCAGTTATGCATCTCAGATGGCAGATTTAAGGCATGCTTCCTAACAGCCCAGGGAGAGAACCATAACAGAAAAGTTGCAGTTTCTCTGCAGTATTGTTAAAATTAGGCGGAGAGGCTTTGAAGGCCGTTCTCTTTCGCAGCTCGCTTCCCCGTGCTGCTTAGAAAAGACAGCAGCGAATGGAAACTGAACAGCAAACTGTGTTCTCACCATCTGTCCTGAAAGAAGTATGAAACAGGAGTGACTGTCACTCAGGCTGCTTGGAAAAGAGAAGCCGTTTATAAGTGTCTCCAGCCCTGATTGAACACTCCACACAGAGTCAAACCAAACTATTCAAAAATACCTTCGGAGGTTATTTCCAGGCCCGACAGTTCAATAAAAAGGCTCGAGGCACCAAGTGTAAGCCATCTGCTGATAATTCCAATGTCTTTATTAGACTGGATCAATTAAAATCTGAAGATAAGAAACCCTCTTCCTTCCTCTTTGCCCTTTGGGTTTCTCTGCAAGAATCATCGAAATGGGGCGAGCATGTTGGGGGGTGGGCAGCTCCTCCATCATTAGGAGTAACTATTCTCACAGCTTCAAACCTTTTCGAAAGCCATACCCATAGCAAGCGATCAGATTTGAGGCTGTGAGGAGAGATGTGCATGCTTAAAAACTGAGCCCTGACAAACAGAAAAGTGTCAAGTTTTAGAGCGGAGACGGCACTGTGCTTCAGAGCCCGAGGTAGAGAATAAGTGAAAAGTATAGACCATCCATCCCCTTCCACTACAGTCTCTAGCCTAGCATGCTGTCAAGATACCGGATTGCTGGCCTAATTCTGACACATAAAACTCTTTTCTTACAGGTGAAGTATTTGATATTCATTTCCCCATCCTAGCAACATGAGAGGTGGCCTTTTTAGGTCACGCAGATAAGTCTGTATTGTGGGTGAGCACGCCGCCTGGTTTTATAACTGACGGAGGCTCGGTCCTTGCTTACCCTAGAGCAGAGATGGCCGGTTAACCAGGCGTTTGCTCTGCTCAATGATCACTGCTCAGCATCCTGTTCCGTATGGAGCTGCAATACGTCTGCAATCTTGGACAAAACTAGGCGTAGCATCTATCCACGGATTCCTTGAACAGTGGATTTTTCAATTTAAAGCAATACAGGAAAAAAAAAAAAAAAAAGAAAGATAGGAAAAAGAAAAAAAGAAAGAAAAAGAAAAACCAAAAAACCAAAACCCTCAGCTTGGCTGCCAGTAATAGAGGGACTATTTTACAGGGAAGCGTAATGTGACTGAGGCTTTCCCCACCTTCTCGTAGCAGTGTGCTGTATTTTAATAGACTTCCCATGCATTATGCAAACGGAATGCTTTACAGACTTGTCGCAGATGGCCGTTGGAAGTGACTATTGGCTGATCACTGCTCACCACTTTCTTTTTTAAAAAACGACAAGCTTTATCTGCCTACCCATAATCCCTAAGTTGAGGAGCACAAACTACAGAATGAAAAGAAAATTGAAAAGACTCCCATAGGGAAGGGATGACAGCATGGCTGGGTTTGGGTCATACCTCCCAAGTCCTTGTATTAGGAGCTTGAACCCCATGCGTGGGTTTGGGACGTGGGGCCTAGTGAGTGGTGCTTCTGCCAGGAGCAAGGGTGGAGCCCTCGTCCTTGGTGCTCCTGCTTAATTACAGGAGTAAGGTGTTTGTCACAAGATCAAGTCTGCTTCTCTCACCTCCTCTTTGGCACCTGCCTCCCTCCCTTTCGCTTTCTACCATGTTATGTCGCAGCCTGAGTGCTTGCACCAGACACTGTTGCTGTGCCTTAGCTGACCCTGCCTCCACAATAGTACATCTTTTTTCTTTATAAAGTATCCAGTCTCAGGTCTTCTCTTCCAGCAACAGAAAACAGCCTAGAGAGCGCTCTTCAGAAAAAAAAAAAAAATGACTAGGAGAAAATATTTTCTTATGTGGCAGATGAAAGAAAGACTTCAAACCTCCTCAGCTAGGTTTTGAGTATTGGGGGTTTAATAACGGGAGGAAGGTGGGATAAGGAGGAGGGGTAAGAACATTTCAAGTTCTGGGACTGTTCATGTCCTTACAAGGTTGTGTACAGATTATTACCAAAACTGCAAGTCTGTCACCTCCCAGTCTCTTTCTAATGTTCTCAGGTCAGTTTTGGTCACCTTCCACCCTCACCCCCAAATTCACTTCCTGTTGAAGATGTCCTTTGCATTTCTGCAGGAGCAGCAGCTTAGGTCCACGTGACCGGTCTCCTGAAAGCAGAGCCTTTCCTCCATTTTTATTTATTTATTATTCCTTTTATTTATCTGGCTTTCCCAAACATCTCCATCTAAATCCAGCTCCTTTGTTGAAAGAGCCCTCTCTTTCCAATGAGAGGCATTTGACTGAAAGGACTCTGGTGTTAGAAGTGCAGGTAGAAACACAGATGTTGATATGATAGGGAGACGTTCCTTGGAAATCATCAGCAGGAAGCACCATATGCCAAGGCCTCACAGGAATGAGACTGGAAAGAGAATCAGTATGGAAAATGCTCAGGGAGTGTCCCCAGTAACTGAGCCACATACTCCACTCTAGTGCTTTTAAGTGCCCTTCACTTTTGGTCCTGCTACCAACCTAGCCAATCTTTTCCCAACCCACATTTTGGAAGCCAATCTGTTAGCCCACATGTCAGTGTCCATCAGTGGAAAGATGACAGCCGACCTTCCTTTGAGTCATTGTTCATTTCTGCTCTGATCAGCTGCACTAGGAATGATGTATGCTGAGGCAAGATGATGGAAAAAAGGTATTATACAGGGTGAAAAGAGTTTGAGAAGGAGATATGGGGATATCCCATTAGGCAAGGATGTTACAGGCTTGTCCCCAGAGATGTTTCCAGGTTAGCTAATGGGACATTTCTGAAAAGATGACTTTTGGAAGGGGCTAAAGATGACCATCTCATATTTCATTTATATTCAAAGTTTATTGAATGAGCATTTTTTTTTTTGCCCAGCATATATTCTTGATAGCAGTTGGAAAGTAGAAGATATGACACATATAGTCTCTGTGTATATCAACGCGTGAGCATTTTACAGAATGAGAGAGAGAGGAGCATGTGTGTCCATACCATGGGGATAGGAAAGCAAGCATGGTACTTTTTCAGAGCAGCATTTTTCTGTCTCCATCATGCATCCTGTAGATGAAGAGCTACGGGCTTATAAACATAGGAAGTTTAAAGGCATGAAGTTCTTAAATGGATAAAATGGACTCTGACCCGAGGAGTCCCAAGCCAAGGTACTTTATAACCATGGAATGTGACTTTTTGTCTCTAGACATAATCATTATTAATAGAGACAGGACTGAGTATCTTTGTACTTCGTTGTTTCATAAACAGCACTTATGGATCAGGCCTTGGTTCAACGATCATCACCCCAGAGAGTCCTTGGGACACCACCTTCAAAACATCTCACTCTGTGCCTCAGTTGTCTCTTATATCATGACTTTGATTGCTGTTTATTATTCCTACCTGTAATTGCTCATGTATCTGTTTCCACACCCTTCTCCCCAATAAAATATGAAGTTCCATGAAGGCCGAAATTGCATTTTTTTCTTATGTTTTTCCTCCCTGGTTCCCACAATCCTGTCCAGTGTGCAGTGGGCACATGTAAATAACCAGTCATATGTCTGTGTGTTTAATAAATGAGAATATTAAAAGATAATAAGTGTTGGGGTGGGAGACATACAAGGACTTGTTTCGGCCACATGATTATTGAAGTGTTGCAAAGTTTAAGTTTTCTCCGGCTTTCCATTTTTCTAAAAATCTGTTCCCCCACCTTGTAAGTGGTACCATCATCTCAACCTAGAACAAAAAAGGAAGACTCACTGCAAAAGCAGCCAGAAACAGCTGATTCAGATGTGACTCTACCTGTGTGGGTGTGTTCCACACAAACTGGGATGTGACAGAGAGCCACTTGGCTCGCAGATGCCACATACCAAATACCCTCTTTGTTTGTGGATATTCCTGGAACTTTCTGCCCGGAAGATGTGTTCATTCTTATTTCTGGCTCCTGGCAGCCTGCGGAGGCTCCCTGCTACTGCTGCAGGCAGGTTACTGTCAGGGCCCAGTGTTTATTGCCCTATCTATCAAGTCCTATTTATTTTTAAAATAAACTTTAAGTATACTGTAAACTCCCTTCACAAACAGATTTTTTCTCCTCTTTTATACTTGACAAGCCTCTAAAAGGAATAGTAACTCTGTCTCATAAATATTTGTACCTGATCCTTTTAAGAAAGAATTATCCTTAAGGTACTCAAGAATAGGGAAGGCCTCTATCTAAATCCTGCCTTTCAATTACCCATTTCACTATCTCTTTTCATCTTATTTCTCCCTTCTTTGTCTTCCTTCTTTCCTTCCTTCTTCCTTTTTATTCTTCTTATATTATCTTATTGGAAATTCTATACTGTACTCTGGACCCAAATCTAGCTAAAAATCTCCCCCGTACTACTCCTAAGTACTGTGATAGTATATAAACTTGTTCTATTAAAAAGGCAAAGTGCTATTTCTCATTTCATCAGACCTGAACACTGTAAATCGCTGACTTGGTCCTCTGTCATGTAAACTCACACTTCCATTCAGCCATCCAACGCAAAGCTGATTAGAGAGGACATGGACATGGTGGGGCACAAAGAAGCTTGGTGTTCGGAATCAGACTCACTTGGATCCACTGGACTCCTCAGGGGCAGGCCTTGGGGACTCTGCTATCCTTTCCCACTGTGCTTCCTCATAGGAAATGTGCGCAGTAATAATAATCCCTTGGGTGGGTATTCAGGATATTTCCTGAACACTTCCAACCTCTCCACTTCTAAGCATAGTTCGCCAGCCCTTTGTTTAGGCAGCCTATATGATTTGTTATATCAGATGGGATGGAAGTTGAAAATTGTTTTTTAAACCCAGTTCTTGGGGAGTAGAGAGATGGCTCAGTGGTTAAGAGCACTTGCTGCTGTCTCAGGAAACCAGGCAGTTCACAGATGCTCATGATTCTTATTCCAGGGAATCTGATGCCCTCTTCTGGCCTCTGTAGACATTGCACACACATGATACACATGCATAGGTGCACATATACACATTAAAAAACACTCCTTTAAAAACCCTATCTGTTAAATATGAAAAATAAGATGCCAGGCAACACATTTGACATGGAAAAGTTAATTGTAGAAGCATGAGAGAGCAGGAAAGGGGAGAAAGAGAGAGTGAGAACAAGAGAGGAAGAGAGAGAGAGAAGCAAATGAGATGGATTTGCCTTTTTTATATTCTGAGCAGCTGGTATAACTAGTGGTGGCCAGGGGATGACATTGTAGGTTGCTAGGCAGTCTGGGGTCAGGAGTGCTAACATTATCTCCTCTATTTCTTTTAGTTCTCTCTCTCTCTCTCTCTCTCTCTCTCTCTCTCTCTCTCTCTCTCTCTCTTTCTGCCTCTGTGTGTGTGTGTGTGTGTGTGTGTGTGTGTGGTGTGAAAACAGGTTTACTGAGAACATTGCAAGGGGCAGCAGCCTGTGTAGTAAGAATTGTGCAGCCTGTATCTAGTTTTGTCCTTTACCTGTGGGTCTGATTATATTATCAGCAGCCATGGACAGCCATTTACATAGACAAATAAAAAAAAGCTACTAGTAGCTCCAGAAATCCAACTGCTTCTTCCTTGAGGGTCTTCTTTGGTCTCGTATCCACATTTGGACCATAACTGGTGACAGTGCATGGGAGTTCCTGGTTGGACAAGCATGAGTCATGTGACTGCCCCTTCAATCATAGAATAAGTTATAGCACTGTGGTCAATAGGTCCTTTAGAACAAACCCAGGGAGCCAAGGGAAGGCTGCTTAGGAATCATGCTAGGACACTCACTATAAACCTCTTTTTAAAAACCATTACAGGAAGTTAGAGGGTCTTGTAAGCCACCTCATTCCCTGTGAGCTTTGCACATCAGAGACAACCACCATCACCACTCCTTATTGACTTCCTGGAGCTCAGAAGCAAGAGTCCTGGCTGGAGCTTCTCATGGCTGCCTGTGAGAGATAGGAAGAGGCTTCCCAGGCAGATGCTTAGACCTCCAGCCACAGCACATGGGTTAGAGGCATCGGGGACTTCGGCGGGAGAGATGCATCTCCCCCGCCATGAGAGGGCACACAAAACGGACAGTGTTTAGCTGACCTGTGGCCATTTCCCCAAAAGTCACTAAACATCGCCCAAGGTGATAATGAAAGCATTGTGATGCCGTATGAGTCAGAAACCCCTGAAAATGATCTGAGTTCGACTTTGTGATGTGGGAAACACTCGCAAATTCCTAATAGGAAATGCCACAATAGAGGAAAACCAAATTGCTATTCTTGGCCATGCAAGTTCTGCTAGAGGGGATCACGACTGCTGTGGATGTGAGCTGGGAACTGAAAAACGGTAGCAATTTCGCATACCATATACCTTCCTCTATTTTCACTTGGCTCAGAAAACTTCATGAAATTATACAAATCCCTGAAATCTAATATTTTTATGTGATAAAATTGTGTAAGAGGAGGGGGTGGAAGAGAAGTTTGGAAAATATGATGACAGATGGCAAGTGGGCTCAGGCACATAGCGTTCCTATATATAGGGGAGGGGACAATCTGGTTAATCAAGGGGAGGGGGAGCAGTTTTAAATTTAGATCCAAGTATTTCATATATTCAGCAACAATCATGTGTAAAAGTGTCCTGAAGCCACTGAGCTGGGTAGAATTTTTAATGATTTTCTTGGTTGAAGATGAGCGGTGTGATCTGTATTTTCAACAGCTTTACATATTATTTCATGCTGTCTACATCTGAAAGTCAAATTGCATCCATAGGTTTGGGGGTATGCCTTTTGAGAGGGGATGGAGACTATCTATTTCTAGAGAGAGTTCTTTCAAAGCAAAGCTAAAGGCATTTCAAAGACTATGGTCATTACGACTAATTTAGCACACTGGAACATTTAGGCAAATATTCTCAATGAAGATGGCTCTGGAGCTTGGTGGACTGAGCAATGGGGTGGCGTGAGAAATCTTGAGAGCAAGACCCAGCATCAAATACTTCAGGACAGGTAAACTGTGTCCCCTAGCCTAAATCACCTCAGATCTTTGTATCTTAATTTTTTTTCTTTTTAAAATTAGAGTCCAGGGCCTGGGGAGATGGCTCTGTGGGTAAAGACATTGTCGTATAGATGCAAGCACCTGAGTTTATATTTTCAGAGTCCACATAAAGCCAGATGTGATAGCCTGCATCTGCCATCTTAGCACTACTACAGTGAGATGAGGGGTGGAGAGAGGAAAATCCCCAAAAGCTCATGGGACAGCCAGAACAGGCAGATCAACATCAAGCAACAAGAGAAGACGAGGCCTGGTACCCCAAATCTAACTGCCTTAACCTCTAGTAGGGGAGATCTGGGGCTGAGTGGGCACTGACGTTGGTTTTCCTAAACAAAGGACTCACCACTACCCCGTCCTTTTATTTCACTGTGACTTCCGAGTATTGTTTTTACCCTGAGTTAGCACTCCTTCAAAATGACTGTTGGTGGTGACATGGTTAATGACCTGCCTCTCATGTCTGGGTACCAATGGAAAGTTACTTCCCAACATTATCTTAGATGCGAGAAAGACATCCTTCCAGGGGATGTTCACAAACCTTGGCTGGCCCAAATTGACTTCGGTTCCCATCTCCAATCATGACCAGGGCTTGGGTCTTCCATGTGTCACAAGTACTCCTACTTACTAAAGCAACAGTTAACTCGGCAGGGGAATTGTGTTGGCATGAGTCTATTTAAAGGAAGCAACCTTGGAATCTGATAGACATTCCTTGGAACACTTATGCTTCAGCTACTCTATACATTTAAAAAAGAGCCAGGAAAACATGACAAGGAAACAGAGGTTTCATAGGATAGCTATCACCAGACAGAGCACATAGTAAGCATTCAATAAAGAGACCTACATCGGGGCTAACCTTACATCTGTTCAACATAGCAAATGTGTTTTTAAGTTGGCAACTAATTAACAAGAAATTGCAGGTATTTCTGGTGTTTCCATAGTGACACAAAATCTACCAAAATAAGTTTTTGTTTTAGCACAGTGGTTTTCAAACTTGGCTGCATATTGGAACTAACTAGGGAGCTGTGAAAAATACTATTGCCAGAGTCTCTCATCGAGAGATGCTAACCGGATGGATCTCAGGGATATAAAGGCATAAATACTTCATCCCTTATGGAAACTCACTGACTAGCCTGAGGACCTCTGGTTTAGGGAACATGAGTATGGGCATTTCTTTCTCTTGAGCAGTGCCCATGGATTCTTTGTCTTCCTTTTACAATACTCTTTCCCTCTGCTCTAGACTAGTAAGTGCTAGATTCTCCTGTCCAAGCTGGCACCATCAGAAATACCACACACTCTCTATTACAGTATGAAAAACGCTCAGTGTGAGGGTGGGAACCAAGAGTAGGGGAGGCCCACTATCAATATGGTGTGTGAAAAGAGATGAAAGGAGAGGAAAGAGAAAACGAGAAACGAGGCGAAGAGCACTTCCTTCTGGTGCTGGGATGTGGTTAGAGAGGCACTTTTAGGCACACTGAGCCTCAGCATCCCACACAAACACCCATGCTCACACAGACACATCATCTGAAACTTTCCCCAGCCTCCTCCCGCTCAGCCCACTGCCAACCACACACTTAGCATCTTCTTGGGAATTTATAAAACATCTCCAACATGAATAAATGAGAAGTGACTGAGTTTGTTCATTCATTCACACATTCATTTATTCATATGTTATATAAATATTGATTGGGTACCCACTACGGACCAGGTATATTGCCAGACAGCAGACAATCAGTAGTGATCACATCAGGGGCTTTGGTAAAAGCCCTGAGTTTGGTAAGCAAACTTAAGTTTGATGAACCTAAGTATGGTGATCCATCATCACTTCATGAGTTCTTGAGTTCAAGTCTTTGCACATTGCTGAAAATTAATGAGAGAAAGCCAGAGGAGATGGAGAGCAACGAGTAGGCAGATGGACAGGGGGAATAAAATGATATTAGGTGGAAACTGTACCAAGGAATGTCTTTTAATTTTATGTCTTGTGATCTGCAGTTTTAAAATAACGATGTGCAGCTGGGATTGGTGGCACATCCTACATCCCCAGGAGGCAGGAACAGGGAGATGTGCACCACCAGTCCATACTACACAGTGGGATAATCGCTTCAAAACAAATGGAATTCCACTTCAGACATCATTATATGGTGTGCCTTAGGGGAAGATAACCAGGTTCACAAGTGAGCAATGATGGTGGTAGAGAAAGTTTGGACCCAGGGTGCTAAAAACCAATGGGTAAAGAGCAAGATGCTCCAAAGGCACCAGAGTGTATGAAAACTTTGAATAGGAAGAATGCCAGACATGTGAGGGACTGAAAGGCACTGTGATGTCCCTGATGTTATGGATCTGAGCAGTGGATTCTGGGCACACCACAGTAGACACTACTGCAAGTGGAAGGGGCATTGACTCTCAGGGATGCCAAGGATCAGTGTCTAGTGTGCACTGGGGAAACCAAAGGAAACTCCACAGGAAATCACCTGTAAGTACTAATTCTAGAGAATCTGAGTCAGGGGAAGTAAAGTGGATTGAAAACAGGTGGCTGGAAATAGAAGAGGGGGTGTGTGAGGATGTTTCAAATTCAGTTGAATTTGCAAGGGTTAAGAGAAACGAGAAAGTGTCTTAAAAGTCTGAGAAAATACCTTATAGTATAGAAAAAAGTTGAAATAAAAGTGATCACAGCTAACCAAGCCCCTGATAAGTATCTTGCAATAATTCTGTGTGCAGAGGTTCACAGTGGTACAACTGCATAGGAAGAGCTGAGAACAGCAAAGTCTGGTCCAGACCTCTTCAGTCATCTTTATCTTGACATCTTACAGACCAGATCAACAATAAAGAATTAAAAGGAAGAGGAGCAAAGGAAGGAGCTGGTAGTGCAGTTCAGCAGAGGTGTGTTTTTCTAGCAGGTGTGAAGCAGACTGGCTTCCATCTCACAGTGCTCTGCCTGCCTCTGCCTCCTGAGTGCTGGGATTACAGACATGCACCACCACACCCAGTGAAAATTCCTTCTTTAAAGCTTTGCTACGAACATGGTGTTTTTATGAAACTCTGAAGCCTCTAACACACTTCCTGTCAATAGTTGTTCAGTTTCATCATTACTTTGTACTAGAGGGCCTGGTAGACCTGTATGAGATCTTCTATGAGGTCTTGGTTAAGATACACATTTAAAAAAAATTGTCCTATTACTGGAAATTGCATAGTTCCCAAAATTAAAATTGAAAACAGAGATAGGAGAATAGTTAATATTGAATGTTAATATTGAAAGAAAACTCAGAAGAAAATTTCATTTTGAAACAATTTGATATGAACATAGAGCATCAAGAGAAGTTATGAGCATTGCTTCCCTAGAAGGGAGAAGAGATGAGACTCTTTTTAGGGAGTTAATAACTAGTACTGTGTAGGAACCCATAGGGAAATATTCCCTTTTTTGGCTTCATCTCATCAAAATAAGAGCAACCCCATTAGAAATAACCAAAGATAGGCCCTGTTTGGAAAAAGATAAGTACTTTTATATTGGTTAAGACACCATTGAAGGAAGAGTCATTGATTTGGAAAATAGATATCCTGAGGGGGGAAAATTGTAAAACATATTTGAAGGTCTTTTCTTTTCTTTTCTTTCTTTCTTCTTTCTTTCTTTCTTCTTCTTTTTTTACTTTTGTCAAGAAAGGATGTCATTGTGTGCCCTGGCATACTTGGTACTTACTACATAGTTCAGGTTGACCCCAAGATTGATGGTATTTTCTTGCCTTGACACCCAGGTGTTGGTATTATAGATATGAGTCACGATGCTTGGCTCAATTACTAAATGTTAAAGGTTCAGTATTTAGGAAAGTAAGACATTCAATAGATATGCTTGGAAAAGTGTTAGCCATATGTACACTTACATGTGAGTGGTGTAAACCTTGCTGTGGTGCATCAGAGATGATTTCAAATTCTCTATTTAGATCCTGAGTTTTCTCCCTTTCTAAAATAATGAGTATGTGTGACATGAAAGCAGAAGGAGAGGCTATTTGGGGGCAGGAATGGTACCAGCAAGTGGGGGAGGGCATATGGGGGAGAGTCATTGGGGGAGAGTCATTGGGGGAGAGTCATTTTATATATATATATAATGTCACAATAAAACTAAAAAAAACTAACTAAAGAGATACTAAATGGAGAAAAAACATGAGTATGTATTTTTATAAGTAGGAAAATTATAAATATATAAAACTAGAGAAACATTACAGCTTTGATCATAAATACATTATCTCTTCAATAGTTGTTCTCCCTTTCTCATTATTATTCTAATGTTTCCTGTGTGCTACCTCCCACATTCCAAGTATCTCTCTTAGCTTATGGATGGGGGATGGGACACTACTCAGCTCTAAGCCTAGTACTGTGATCTTTTATACTGGTCCTTAGAGCAGCTCAAGGAGGCATAACCCTTTCTCCTAACATCTTGTGTAGATTTAAGTACCATGGCCAACCAATGGCTATTGCATTGAAAATCACAGCTCTACTATCCACCAGCAAGGTTGACGAGAGCACAACTTATGCCATGAGTAATTGGCAGCAAGCTAGAATATCTTGAATTACCTGAGAGTAGCTGCCATGGTTTGTCTTGCTCAAAATTCATGCCATGGATGAGGAAGCACAGAGCCCAGACACCTGTTAGTAGTCCTGAGGCATCCATACTGTGAAGGTTCTCTTGGGACAGATATCCTGGAAGGCAGAGATAAATAGAAACGAGGCAGCTAGGTCTTCAATGGCACAGTGGGGTTACAGAAGCAGACTCACCTGGGGATGGGTTTGTGGGCTGTCAAACCTGAAGAAGCTATGCATCTTTATTATTTTCTTGTTTGAAATGGTTTTGGTTTTGGTGGTTTTTTTTCTTCATTTCTTTCTGCAAATGGCAACCATCATTTACAACCTACCTTCTTCTTTTGTGTCATTAGCATCTTGGAAGATTGATGTCTTCGTTTGCTTGCTGCTCCTGTAAGTGAACATGGTAGACTGGGTAATTTGTAAAGAATAAAGGTTTAATCAGCATGTAGTTCTGGAGGCTGCTTGATCCAAGGTCAAGGTACCATATTTGGTGAGAGGGAATATCTGCTACTGGGGAGTCTGCAAATTCTGACCTGTCAAAGGCTATTATATCATGAAAGGAGTACATACAAAAGGCAGAGCTGGGTTTTGAAGCAACCTACTGTCAAGATAACTCATTAATTTATTCATCCATTGGTCTATGGATGGATTAACCCATTTGTGGGGGGCAGATTCTCTTATAACTTCCTACCTGGCCCAACTTTTCAGTACATCCAAAGGGAAATTTGATTTCAACATGAGCTTTGGTGAGGACATTTAAGTCTTCCAGCTACCCAATGGGACAGGTCTTGTTTTCTCTGACCTTGACTGTGAATGCCAGACCTATGGTTTCTAAGATAGTAGCCACCAACCAAAGGTGTCTATCTAAACTTAAATTAAAGCTACGTAGAATTTAAAACTGACTTCGATAGCTATACTAGCCAAATTTCAAATGTTTAACAGCCAGTGGGATAGTGGGTCCCATCTTTACCAGTGTACAAAGAGAGCATTTCCAGCGCTGCAGAAGAGTCTCCTGCACTGTGTGAGTATGCATACTTGTAGGGCACAATGAAGAAGGAAAAGAGGGAGAGACAGAGAGAAAGGATGAGAAAAAAGAGATAGGGAAAAAGAGTAAGAGAAAGAGAAAGAGGAGTAGATGCGTTAGCCCGAGAAACCTGGAACATGTGTGTGTGTGTAGAGGGAACACACAGGACAACCTCAGATGTTATTTCTGAATTATCCCCCCCTCAAAAATGTCTTTCATTTGCTTGGTACCTACCAAGTAGGCTGTGTTGGCCCAGGGTCTATCTATCTCCATTCCTTTAGCACTGGGAGTACAAGTGCATGTCCCCATGTGAGCTTACGTAGATTCTGATGCATCAAACTGAGGTGACCATGGTTCCACGGCAAGCAGTGTCAAGCTATTTCCCTAGGCTGGGTAACCTGTGTTCTCATAGCACCTATGCTGTGCCAGTTAACCTTTTGTTTTCCCCTGGGTGTGCCCTTTTCTTTTTCTTATATCTTTTTATGCCTGCCAGAGAGAGACACTAAACTAGGAGGCATTGGGAATTCCTTCTAGGTTTAATGTAATACAACTTTGGTCTCATTCAAGTCCCCAAGAAAAGGCATCAGCAGGAGCAAGAAGCAGACATGTGTATCAGTCACTTTTCTTCTTGTTGGGGCAAAAGAACTGACATGAAACATCTTAGACAGCTTTGGCTGACAGTTCAAGGGTGTAGTCCATCACAGCAGTAAGAGCTGGAGATAGTCAAATTGCATCTATAGGGAGCAGAAAATATTGAGTGATGGTACTCAACTTGAATTTTCATTTTTATGACATCCGGGAACCCAGTCCAGAACTGTGCTGCGCAAATGTAGAGTGATGTTTCCCACCTTAATTAACCTAATCTGGGTAACCCCTTCAAAGATGTTCTTAGATGCTTGTCTCCTTGGAGATTCCAGATTCTATGAAGTTGACAGCATGAGCTATCACAACATGATTATAAAAGGTGAGTATTGCAGTCTGGACAGGGGCCAGTCCGGGCAATGCCTTGTCAATTACAGTCATGAAAATTGGACTTTATTTTAATCTCAGTGAGAAGTCCTCAAAAAATTTCAAGTTAGCAAGAGTAGCGTGATCACCATAAGTATCACATGTTACATATAGAACAAGGGAGCTGTGGATGGAAGATGTACATTCTCAGAAACATTGGCTCTGTAGGCAGGTCCTGCCTACAGATGAAGATGTTGGAGGTACCTTGGGTGATGGTGTTTGAAAGAAGAAGGAAACAATGGAGGATCTGAGCCATGGCTGGGAAGCAGAAGTAATAGAAAGAAGCAACTGGATGTAGAGATTCATTGGAAGGGGTGTGGCAGAATGCCAGGCACAAACCAATGAATAAATGAAAGTTATTTACTTAATCATAGTGGACCTGGGGATCCAAATCTGGGGGAGTTAAAAAATAGCAGTAATATTTTATTTCATATGTCTGCAAATAGTATACATGTGTGTACATGTTCATATGTTTGGGGCTTTTTGTGCATGGGTACATGTGCATGTGGAGACTTGAAGCAAACATTGGGGGTATTCCTTGATTACTTGCACACTGAGGCAGGCTCTCTCAAAAAATGCAGTTTGTCATTTCAGATCATGTAACCAGCTAGCTTGTTCTAGGGATCCCTTATCTCTTCCTCTGAATTCTGGGATTACAAGGATCTGCTATGGCCTCCTGGCATCTGTATGGGTTGTGGGGATTAAAACTCAAATCCTCAGGCTTGCATGGCACCTACCATAACACTTTACTGGTGGAGCCACAACACCATCCCTGGATCTGAAAAATTCACAACGTAAACTATCATGTGATTGTTTTTAGTTTACCAAAGCAATGGTTGTCACAACCCCCATGCACTTAAAGTTCATGTCCACACCCTTGTAGTGAAAGGACCCCTGTCTCCTACTTACCAGTGTACTCTTAACTTTACTTAGAGAGAAAGATGGGCAGCCATTGTGACTTCGGTTTTATCTGTGTCCTAAAAAGACAGTAAAGAAATCAGGAGTTGGAGAACAAAGGGAATGACCTCATTCTTTCTTTTTCTTGTGCCTACAAGACAGAGATGATAAGCAGAGAGCAGTGAGTTCTACTTGATAAAGTAATTGCAGAAATAGGCTGTTGGAGTTGAAAAATGAGACTCCTATATGAAGGTTACCTTTTCAGCAGGCCTCAGAAGACGCTTGCTTCCACTTTCTCATACTTACAGTTACTAACATCTTGCCCTCTGCAATCAGATCTAAAGAGTAAACCAGCACCATTTTTTATGACAAATAATTAGCCTCACTGATATTATCTTGTTATTACTGACAGATTTTTAACTTAAAAGTTATTTTATTGGGGTTGGAGAGATGGCTCAGAGGTTAAGAGCACTGACTGCTCTTCTAGAAGTCCTGAGTTCAATTCCCAGCACCCACATGGAGGTTCACAAACATCTATAATGTGATCTAATGCCTTCTTCTGTCATGGAGGTAGAGCACTGTATACATAATTAATAAATAAATAAATTCTTAAAAATTATTTTATAAAAAAATATTATTTTATTATTTTAGGTGTCTGAGTGTTTCGCCTGCCTGCATATATGTGTATTGTGTGCATGCCTGGCGCCTGGGGGGGCCAGGGGAGGGCGTTGTATTCTCTAAAATTAGAGTTATGGAAGGCTGTGAACCACTATGTGGGTGCTGAGAACCGAACCTGGGTCCTTGGCATGAGCAGCCAATATAACTAACTGATGAGCCATCTCTTCAGCCCTTATCACCCATATGTTTTATTGTTTCCTAAGCAGTAGTAGCTTTCTTTGTTATTACTATTATTTTACTTTTACTTCTTATTTTTGCTTAAATCTCAGTTTGTTCTAGATTTTAAAATAGGAATTGTTCCCTTCTTCATTGTGGCCACTACAGTGTTTACTTAGGGTCAAAATAGTGCCATCTTTGGATGGTTTTATGTCTTATATGCCATATTATCCCCTCATGTCTGGCTTGTTTCACTCTTTTTGTGGAGGGGGAAGGGTTTCAAGAGAGGGTTTCTTTGTGTAACAGTCTTGGCTGTCCTGGACTCATTTTTGTAGATCAGGCTGGCCTCGAACTCACAGCGATCCACCTGCCTCTGCCTCCCGAGTTCTGGGATTAAAGGCATGCGCCACCACATTTCACTCTTATGACTAGGCCTATAGTGTTATAATTATGAGTAAAAATGTATGATTTCTTACTAATGACGTTTGCCTAGAATTTGGTTGCTTAGTGCCAGGGCTCTAGGAATCAGAGATAAATCTGAGTCATAGTTCTTCAACCTTACTAGACAAAGATGTGACATTATTTTAATTATCCAGTTTCTCTGAAATTGTGTGTCTTTAACAAAAAAAAAATCACATAGTAGCAATTTTGTATTAAATAAAACTGTATCTAAAGGCTGAGGTTAGTATAAGAAGCTTTTCTTCTTCTCCCACTAACTGTCTTTGTTGACACATTCAGCATCTCAGATCATGTACTCTAGCTTTGTTTCACCTAATTTTGCTTTGTGATATTTTCCTCATCTAATGTTGCTTGATATAAGGCAGTAAACAATGGAGAAGCAACTATCTTCGTTGCTTTTCCTGTTGCGGTGATAAAATGCCTTGATATAAGCAGCTTCAGGAACCAGGAGTGGTGGCGTGTGATTTTAATCCCAGAACTTGGGAGGTAGAGTAAAAGAGGCAGAGGCAGGTGGAGATCTGTGAGTTCAGGGCCAGCCTACTCTACATAGAAGGTTCCAGGCTAGCCAGAACTACATAGTAAAACCCTGTCTAAAAAAAGGAGGTGGGTGGAAGAAAGGGTTTATTCTGGCTGACCGTTTCAGATGGATAGACTCCTTTATGACTGCAGAGGCAGGCAGTTGGCTGGTCATGTTACATTTATATTCAGAAAGCATAGAATAAACAAAGAATAGGGCCAGGATGTAAAGCTTCAAGGTACACCCCTACTCCCTCCAGCTAGGGCACATCTCCTAAAGGTTCTTAGAACTTTTACCAACAATGCCTGGAAACCACATCGTCAAATATGTGAGCTTATGGGGACAGTTCACACATTTAAACCATGACAATAACTAAGTGTACGTGACAAATATTATTATGTTTAGTTCTTAAAGATAAGGTGGACAAATACTATGTTTCTTGTATGTAATGCATAGTAAGCTCCATCCTAGATGAAAAGCTAGGACTCTGTGAAAGAATGTTAGAACATAATGGCTTATGAGATTGGGCTTGTGGAGAGAGACAGGATAGAATTATGATTTGACAGTAAAAAATGCTTTCACATAATGATCTAAAATGGGCATTGTAGACTAACTGAAGGGAAGACCCAATAACGGCTTCCTCCAAATGAAGAACAGGGAGGGAGAGAGAGAGAGAGAGAGAGAGAGAGAGAGAGAGAGAGAGAGAGAGAGAGATATGGGGAGGAACAGAGAGAGAGAAAGGAACAAAATAAGAAAACGGTTTTAGTGGTACTAATATCATTTGGTTTCCAACTTTCTCAATGGTCCTTTTGTCTATGTCACCATTTTCATTAATTAATTGAAATGGAATAAGGAAAAATAGCTATGAGTTCATAGCCAAAATGTGTTATATCAAGAAATATTTAATGTACGTTTAAGTCATTTCACTTTGCATTGAACTGAAGCTGGGTATGTTTCTTAGTATAGTTATCATTTATTTAAATTCTGTTCATTGTTTTCCAATTTAGAAATATGCAGACATGAAATTTTGCATGTCTCACACTTTCTTCTGTACATTTGTGAATTAAAATTAGCTGAATTATTAACTTGCTTCTTCTTAAATTGAATTAATGACAGCTTTCATTTCCAGTGATTAGAAATAAAAAGTGTAGAGTGGGGTAACGTGGGAAATTCTTGTTTTAGAGTAAATATGTGGCAGTGCTTGTTGTCTAGACATGGAATTTAGTTTCTTGGGTGAGTTCCTCAGATTAGTTTGTAAGTCACACTCTGGCGTGGAACATTTATATAGAGATTTGTCATCATTTAGAGCTACAGTTTTATTGAGAGTGATGTGTTATCTTGCACTTTAGATATAGCTCACCAAGAGAATTGGATGGCTGAACATAAGAGCACTGGCTGCTCTTGCAGAGGACCTGGGCTTGACTTCCAGCACCCACATGGCTGCTTACAAACATCTGTAACTCCAGTTCCTGGAGGTCTGATGCCCTCTTCTGGCCTCTGTGGGTCCAGGCATGTAGGTATATATATATGCAGGCAAAATACTCATATAAAACAATTTGTTAAGACAACTGGACTGGATGTTTTCTGTTCACTTGGCTCCTGTTCCTCAGCATCCACCTGTTTCCCCACTGATGTTTTCTTCTCTCAGTTTTCTATCCTGTTACAGCCTCTGCCAAGTCCTCCTCTAGCTCTACTGACCTACTCTTTCTTGTGCAGAGAAGTTTGCTGAAAGTTTTGGGCTATTCGAACATTCTGATTGCTTTAACTTTACTTGTAATGCCTCTTCAGGGATTTCTTTCTGATTTTCCATGGGAGGAATCCTAGTGAGTAGGATATTTAAAACACACACACACACACACAAGCATATACATTTCTGTATTTGGAATATCTATCTTGATGAATTTGACTCAGAACATGATTTGAACCTCACAATGCTTAGACTATTTTGAATTAATTAAAGTGGAAGTTAAACACAATAAGCCTATAGTCCTTTTTAGTCCTTTTTTCCCCCCAAACACTGTGCTAGAATGGCACTGGCCAATCATCATCAGCCATATAGGGACCAACTTATACATCACTCCCCACTTCAATACCCCAGGGCTTCTAGTTCCAATGCCCTGTGCTTTGTGGTTATCAGTGCATTGACAAACAGCAACCAATAAATTTCTATCACAGCGGACTCTGTGAAGACACAAGCTTGAATGGGCGCTGCTGTCTCCTCAGGGAGAGTTTAGGATGGAACAAAACAATCTAATTAGGAGATGAGTAATACAGGTTTAAGTCTTTATCAATCAAGATTGTCAATTTTACGCTATAATAAAGTTACAAGTCTCAGTTGCTTTGGCAACTACTTCCTGTTCGCTGTGTGTGTATCCATCTGTGTTGGGAGGGGAGGAGGGAGGGCCTCTTGTCATGTGGTCCCTTGGTGATCTGGTCTAGGCTGATAGCACAGCTCGTTCCTGTTCCAGAGAAAAAGAGATCTGCATGGTATTTCTCCAACCATTAAAGCTCCAGTCTCATTGTGATGCACTCATTGTGACTGCCCTCACTGACCAAAGCTTGAAACCACAACCAAGCCAAAGAGTACTTGCTTCTGTCCTACTGTGGTCAGAAGATGTAAAGGCACAGCTCCCCTGAAAAGCACGAGAGTCACTTTTATTAAGTTGAATCTTTGTGTTTGTTCAAGTTGGGGGCATGGCTTAGTGAGGAAAAGCACTTGCTGAGCAAGGTTGAGGCCTTGTGTTCAAATTCCCATAGCCCATATCAAAAGCCATGGATGCCTATAGCCCCATTGCTCTGGGAGGCAGGGTCAGGAGGAATGGTAGGGTTTGCTGGCTACCAGCCGAGCTCCAGGCTCAGTGAGAACTCCTCTCAAGAGAGTAAAGTGGAGATGGATCGAGCAAACAGTTCATATCCTCTGTCCTTTGCACACACAGGAACCACACTCTACACACCACAGACTCTCTCTCTCTGTTTCTCTCTCTCTCTGTCTCTCTCTCTCTCCCTCCATCTTTCCCTCTTGCACACACATGCATACAAAATCAGTATTTGCTGATGCTTATGTTATAAAGGAGATCACTGGCTGTAATATAATAGATTGTAAAGTATCTGCTGGGAAAAAAATAAATGGAGCAATATTAACCTCCCTACTTCATTAATTTCACTCACCATATACATGTAGGGAATGTTACAGCAAATCATTAGCTTTGTAAATATCTCAAAATTTTTCTACAGTGTCTTAAACATGACCCATGAGTCTATACTTCAACAGTATTAAGTTGAATTCTATGTTGGTTCTCTGTTTTATCCCTACAAATGAAAAAATAAGGTTATAGTATTTCAAAATGATAACATTATTAGTATATGTGAATTTATTTTTAATGTAAATTGATTTGAAAACCAAAGTCAGAAACACGCCAAATCATGGGACAAAGGCTATCTTGAACTCCTGAATGATGCAAATGTCTAGAATACTCTAGAAGAAATGACTAGTAAATTTTGAAAGTGCCTTATTGTAAAACAAACAAGCATTTTATAGGCAGATTTTAAAATCGTTTATTCATAGGTCCCTTTATTAGAATGTTGAGGAGATTGGCTCTTGTTCAGAGCATTTGAGTTGGGAACTCACCCTACCACTCTGTGTTTCTGTTACCTTGAAAGAGTTCTCTTTGCTTCCTTAGTTTCCTCCATGCTCCTCACTTACAAGAGGACACAGTGCCAATGCCTATCCTCCTGGGTTACTAAGACACTCAGATTATACTTCACAAGACAGAGTTCAGAACAGCATGAGCGCATGCATGAGAAAGGTCTGATGAACCCTGACTCCTGTGGCTGTTTCTATTGTGTTGATTCTGCAGCAAGAGCATTCACTTCTATGGACACCCGTTGTCTAAGACAGCAATAACGATCCAATGGGTTAAACGCACAAATCCAAACTAAAACCTTGTCATTCCTAAGTCTAACTCATTTCATTGTTATTTTGAAATTTGGTTTGGCGAGGGAGGGTGAAAGGGGAGAGAGAGAGAGAAGGAGAGGGAGGAAGAGGGAGAGAGAGAGAGAGAGTGAGAGAGAGAGTGAGAGAGAGAGAGAGAGAGAGAGAGAGAGAGAGAGAGAGAGAGAGAGAGAGAGAGAGAGAGAGAGAGAGAGAGAGAGAGAGAGAGAGAGAGAGAGAGAGAGAGAGAGAAGAGTGGGGAGTCATTGAAAGACCAGTGGGGAAAGATTGGTAAAACACCAAGAGGACCTTCCCCCTAGACTTTGTAGAGAGCAGGGAAAAGAAGCTTATTCTCAAAGATGCACCCAGAATCCAGCCTTCTTTATAATGCCAACAAAAGGCAAAAGAATTCTCAGAAACTTTGAAGCTTGAAAGGCAAGAAAACTGTGAGCACCACCTCAGTTCTGCAAATAATGTCGAGGACTTAGAGTGAGGACCTTTAACAGTGGGGATCACAACAGGCTTGCTTTCTGCTTTATCCCAAGCACCTAGCACATAGTAGGTGTGCTATGCATGACTTGGGAAGCAACTGAGTGAGCGTTTGAGAGGATTATCACTGCCGCAGCCTATAAAAGAAAAGTAGGTCATCTCCCATGCGCCTCTGAAGTTTAAGTGCAATCATAGTATACTTCCAGGGAAGCCGGGGTTCACACCATAGTACTAGAGATGCTACTGAGCTTCTGAGTGTTTTCCTTTTCCATCTCAGCATGCTATTTAAAGAAAGCAAAAAAATACTTTTACAGAGAACCTTGAGCATATTTCTTCATCATAACTCTGTCTCGTGCCAGCAATGATATATTTCTCCCTATTAAACATGTTAAATAACTCCAGAGATTTTTATTTGGCTTAGGAACACAAACATCAGTTATATTCCAGATAAATTGTATTCTAAGAAATAGCTGACAAAACAACTAACAGGAAAAAAAATCAGGATAAGCCTAACTATATTCAGTTTGCTTGCTGGCAAAAAGAAAATTCTGAGGTAAGACCTGGTGTGTGTTTCCCCTTCCCGTTTGTTGTTTGAAACCTAAAAGCCATTAACACTATCAATATTTTGCATGATGCTTTGTTCTCTTTCATTTTTGTTTCCCTTCGCAGTCCTCTAGCTTGAGAATGGTATAAGAAAAAGAAATCCACCACAGACCATCAGACAATATCTTTTTAAAGCCCTGCTTGAGTCATGGGAGAGTTAAGGGCGGTTATTAGAATTTACCTTATCTATAATTGAGGGTAATGTCACTTTAAGACATGTGAGACTTTAGAGAGGAGGGGTGTATTGAAACGGACTCCCGTTACTTACAGGAGCTATAGCAGCTCTGCTCCTACATTTCGCTGCCTAACTCTGTCCTGAATGTGCTGGAGTGGGCATGGTCTGTCCGCGGCTATAAACTGCTGCTCATCAGGAAACTACATTAGCTCACCATCACTTCAAAGGTCTCGTCAGACAGAGGTGACGCCAGGAGATGATTTAAAGGTGAAAATGACAAGGTTTTCACCCCTCAAACCTTGGTTCCTTTTCTGACAATACAGTGAACGAACCGAACGTCTTCTCAACTGTGGGAATAGGACTGGAAGAGGAAAGCTTGCTTTTTTTTCTCTCTCTCTTTCCAATTCTTGATAAAGAACTGCCGGGAAGCATTCTCTTTGGGAAAAAAAAAATCTCAGAACTGTGGCACAGATGGATTTTAAAAAGTGTTAGCTCTTTCCAATGAACACTAGGAGAGTGCCCTGCTCTTGGCTGGATTTTTCAGGTAAGCAAAGCCTCTGTAAAGATTTAAGATCTGGAAAACAGATTTGTAGCACTTTCAGAGAAGCATGCAGGGCTAGCTGCATTATTTGGGGGGAAAACACAGAGCAGAGCTCTGTGAAGGAGCAAGCCGGGGAAGAGCCATGCAGGAGCCTGAGAAGTAATGTTGAGAATTAAAAAAGTTAACAGGGAGAGGGGAGGAGAAAAAAAGGAAGGAGGGAAGGAAGGAAGAGAAAGAGGGAAGCACTACAATCATCAAGTCTCAGTATCTTTCCGTGTGCTGAGGTCTATGTGGGTTCAAAATGAGCAAGAGAAAGCAGAGTCTCTGAAGAATTGTTAAGTTTTGATGATGGCTAGATTTTTCCCTGAGTTAAATTTTCAGTGCATTTTAACGGGTGATTGACAAACAGCAAATACATGTGCACGCGGGGGTGGGGTGGGTCCCCTCTGTTTTGTCTTTCTGTAATTTGCAGGCTGTTCTGAAAAGCTCTAAAATGCATTCGTTTGGGCATTCACAGGAGGGGGGTTGCTATTTATCTCTGCTGCTGAGAGTGCTTCTATGCTGTCCTGCTAGCTCTGAATACAACGAGGGCAAAGCATGCTATACACAGAACTAAACAGCGGGCCACCAAACTAGAAACTAATTAGAAAGTGAGTGGTCCACCTGAGTCACCCTGGGGCATGGATGGCTCCATGTGGTTGGAAGAACGTGCTCCCATTTGACACTTAATTACAGTTGTCACATGTATCTATTGTCACCCTCAAAGCCCTTCTCAAACCCTCAGTTCTCTCTGAAACCTGCAAATTACCCAGAATTATGTACATGCATATATATATGTGTGTGCATAATGTTTATTTTTGGTGAACACCGCTGGTTCTGAAAGAGAAGCAATTTCTACAGATAAGAAAGGCATACTGGGAGGATCATGATCAGGTTTTCAATATATAGTGGAAATTCTTGAAGGGTGTCACTTGGCGGAGGGAAGGATGGAAACGCAGCCTTGATTGCACAGCCCCTCTCTGAGCTCTCAGAGAGGAAAGTATGCCACTAGCTGAATTCTTCTATAGAGGATGCCTCCTGTCACGGCCTGACTGAGGACGATGCTTCAAGTTTGATTAATTTGGCAATATGAAATGCAGCATAAGGTGCTGTTTGGGAAATTGGACAATATGTAGCGCCGTTGAGCTTCTGTAGCTCCTGAGACGCTCGTAGGTGCAGATAAGACTGTCAGAGTTTCGACGCCTGAGAAAAGGTATATGCTCACCCATAAAAACACATACCACCTGTATATGCATATTCATCAGTGCTCCAGCAAATGCCACAGTGGGACCTTAGGAGGCAAAGTAATACTGTAAATTACGGCTTGCTGTAGGATTGAGGCATAGACCTTGCCTTGGAAACTCATTCTGGCTGAAGACAGATTTCAAGTCTGATTTCAAGTCAAGTCAGAAAGATCGGTTCTATTGGGAGATTACAACATGCCTCTGAGAAATGATTACTTAGTTTAGAAGACAGCATTGCGATTAAAAATTCATGACTGTAGAATTAAAAAAAAAAAAAAAAAAAAAAAAAAAAAAAAAGGAAGGAGCCCACTCTTTTCTTCCAGGCTTATGTCAGACTTGCAATGAAGTTACAATGAGCAAGTCTACAGCTATTGACTGCCTGGGAAAAGTAGTTTGCAGGTCATTGTCTAAAACTGGATGTTTTCATCTGCCTAATTGATAGTAAAAAAAAAATCAAAACTTTATTTTTGCATTTTGGGCAATCATCTTACAGAACTTAAGGGACATATTTATAAGCTTCTGGAAAGGGTCTTCAACCCTACTCCCTGGCGTGACCTCGGCAGCAATGTCTCTTCCAGACAGCCAAGTAGCAAAGGAACACTGCTGAGATTCCCCTTCCGTCCTCAGTGGGCCAGACAGTGCTAGGGGCTTGAAGCCGGGGATAACCTGTTCTCATCTCATGTTCTCTTCAGAGAATGACCATGGTGTCTGCGATGTCCTGGGTCCTGTACTTGTGGATAAGTGCTTGCGCAATGCTGCTCTGCCATGGGTCCCTCCAACACACCTTCCAGCAACACCACTTGCACAGGCCAGGTAAGTGGGGGAGCTGGCTCCTCGCCAGGCTCCTCCAGGCTCACCGTGGTCTCTTCAACAGATGGCGGAACGCGAGCGACAGAAATTGCTATAGTGTGGGCAGTTTGCCTTTGAATTCTAAGACATGTTGTGGGATGGATGCTCGGGGGGGAAAGGAGAGTGTACCAAGAAACGCCTGGAGGTATTCCTGTTAATTTCTCAGAAAAGGTGGGTTTCTTTGGAGGAGCCCTCAACCCCCACCCCTCACCCCCTGCCCTCTTCCACACACCATGCTTAGTAGAATGATTTCGATTTGGACAATAGCAAATTATTCTACTACAAAAGAAGTGGGGTGACTTTCAAAACTACGGGATTTAGGGAGGAGGCATGTGTTTCCTGAGGTGAGTTTATACCTAGTATAAACACTATTTCTGTCTATGTGGCTACGGATTCCATGTGTGTGTTAAAGACCAGACTAACTTTACAAGTTGTCAATGGAAAAGAAAATGAAAACAGCGACTTACTATGTCATGTCTGGGTTAATTTGCATCCTGTCTTCTCTGCCTTCCTTTCTTTTGATTCCTCCAGTGTGTTCGGTGCCCTCACCCCCCCCCCTTTTTTTTTCCTCCCTCTGTTGGCAGTTTCAGGAACAAGTTCGCTCTGGGATGATTTCTGAAATTTCTCTTTATTGATTTTCCCCCTTTTAGTTCCTCGTGCAGTTTTCTTTCCTTGGCGTCCAACTGCACCTCACTCTCCAATCCGGATTGTCCTTTCTTTGCCTCTTCAGCTTTCTCATCATAAAGACACTCCCAGTTCAATTGTTCTTAAGCTTCCTGCTTAGTTCTCCAGAAAGGTTTCCTTCTGTTTTCAGTGTAGCTGTATTTAGCCTTTGTGTTCTTTCGCCGCATCCCCTACCTTCACGGTCCTTGGTGGCCCCCTCTGATGGTCAATTTCAAGGTTTGGGGACCAGTTGCATACTCAAGTTCCTGCTCCTCAGTTCTGGAGTGCTGCTGATTTCCCTCCAGGACTCTCCCTGTCCTCCTGGCATGCACAAGGCTTCCCGTGCCTGCCGCAGGTTGAGTGTGTCTGCTTGCTGTCTTTCCTGGCTCCGCAGGGTGCCTCTTGCTGCCTCTGGGGCTCACTTCCAGGCTGGGGCAGACTGGGTAGAGCCCGGAGGGTGGATGCCTGCACAAGCCTGCTGGGTCTGCAGCCCTTAGCTGCAGAGGAGGGCTGGGGGCGGAAGCCAGCTGTCCCGGTACCAGCCGCCTTCTTTCCATAAGCCAGGTCAGCGAGGGAGAGAGGGGGCGCTGGTGCCCCTGAGTGTGAGCATGGAAACCACGCACCGCCGCTGGTGCTGCTTGCCTGTGGTTTCTATGTCCTCTGTGCAGACCCTGGCACGGGAAGTGCCAGATTCCTGCCAGAAGCTTCAGTGCCAACATGGAGGGAACACAATCGTGGATTTGGGGATCCCTGAGCTACCTCCAACCACTTAATCGCCAATCTGTTCTGGCAAGAAAAGTCTTTGGCTTGTTACGTAGTCATACAAATAGCCCGGGAAATGTGCCTTCTCTGTAATACTCAACAATGAGATAAAGGAACCATTAATCCTGACCGTGCTAGGCGCCATGCTCAGGGTTAATTCATGCTGTTACTTTAATCATTGCATAAGTGGGTAGTTTACCCCTATCTCCCCCCTCCTCCGCAGAGAACAGAAGTAAAAGTTTGGAGGGGCTAGGTAACTAGTCTGAAACTGCCTAAAGAATGATTGCCAATGGAGGACATGTCCACGTGATTCTGCCACAAGAGGGGACATTGCCCCCCAAGTACAGAAAATGACTATACCAGACAGCCTCTTTGAGGATAAAATCTATGAAAATTTTAAGGTCATGTTAATACATGTACCCATTTAAGCTCCAAGCCAGTGCTGGGAGGTGGCTGAAGCAGGTGACAACAGGTGGTGGGAGCCAAGGACTAGTCAACATCACTCTGTCACTTAACTTTCCTGACATGACTTTGGATAAGTGACTTTTCATATCTGAGCTAATTTCCCTGTCAGGAGATGATGGCGGGGGATGAACAGGTGACTGTCTGGGTAGTGGGAAGTGTTGTGAGTATGTATTGTGAATTTCCCTATAAACACCATTCCTAGCCGATGTCCTGTCTAAGGGACTGCGACCCGTAAGTCAGGAATGTTGAATGAGTCATTTTTTTACTGTTCATACTACTAAATCCACTTGGTCAGCACAAAAGCTTGTTGCTTTTGTTGTTTTCTAACCGTGTGATACATGGCCTGGACAAGCCAGCAATTATAGCCTCTCTTGTTTTATGTTGTGTGTGTAGTCACTAAAAGAAAATATGTCATATCATATAGTTTGTAGTGGACTCTTACATAGTGTGTCTATTCTAGGGGAGCTGGAACTATTATGTGTGACAAAGAAATTCATATCACCTTAATGCATATTAAAATACCATATTTTATTAAGATTGAGAAACAAATACAAGGTTCTGACTGAAATCAAACTCATAGCTCATGTTTTCCCTTATCTACCATAGAGTTTGCTCATTATCAGCCCATATGTGTTGGAGCTATACCTAAAACACCCCCAGGAGCTATGCTCACCCTCTGAGCCCCATCTCACCCAGCCTTATTGTAGAAAAGGAGGGACTACAAACACCTCTTCTAGATGCATGGGAATTAAAGTTATGTTGATTCGGAAGTCCAGTTGGTTTTTGTAAGGTGCTTATTCAACTTTCTTGGGATTTCTACAACAGCTGCAGAGATCGAAGAGACAGATTTTGGTCATAGCAACCTTCTAACTTATTTCAGTCACTCGTTAATGTGCTCTTCTGCTTTGATTTTAGGAGTAAAAATGTTATTTCTTTTCTTTTCCATTTTTTTTCTCCCTGAGATAGGTGTTGTGGCATTTTCCTTTGTGGGTCTTAAGTCTTCAGAGACACTAATGAAATCTATGTACAAACAAATAAACAAACAACAAAACCAGGGCCAGTTACCTGTCGACAATCCACCCGTAAATGAACAAATACATAAATAGTTGGATAAACAAACACAAAAGAGAAAAGCATAATCTCATTCTCTCAAATCGGTTAAAAAAAAAAAGTGATACAATGAGAAAAAAATGAGGCAGCAGCCGACCCCAGCCTTACGACATTTGCCTAAGCTTGAAAAATCATCCCCTTTACAAGGCAGAACAGCGTGCTTGGCATGCATGCGAAGCATGTGGAAATGCACAGAATGACAAATCTTTCACTGTGTGTGTGTGTGTGTGTGTGTGTGTGTGTGTGTGTTGGCTCTGCAGCCACCCTCACCTGCTTAGAAATGGCAGCCCTTCCCCCCTCTAGCCAACACCTCCCAGGCAGCTCCCCAGTCCCCTCCACAGCAAGATTGATGGTGTTCCAATTGCAAGCAGGCAATTTCAGTCTCTCAAGAAATAATCCAGTACGCTGACAGATGAGAGGAATTTGACGAGCAGTTTCCCTTGTTGAGGCTGCGCCTCACCTGGATGGCACCAGCCAGCCAGGGCCTGTTAGGGGAAATGGTGAGAGATTTGGGCCAATTTCTGCTGTCATAACATGAGATTGGGACAGTGTTGTTGTAAGGCCATACATCTGTGATCTGTCTCCTCAGTGTAATGGGTTTGCACACAAGCAGAATGAGAATCTGTTAACTAGAAAACTGACTGATTATAATGTATTCGCCTGCAGCCCCTAAGTACTTCCTATTTTTCATATTTATGGTATTAGGAATGCACCATTTATTTTCACTTACTCACTAGTTAAGGAAGATTAAAACAGTCAATCAAATGAAACTGGAATTGAAAATTACATAACTGAGTAAAATGTGCTATAAATTAACAGGTTCATAATTTCAATAATTGAATATTGGAATATATTTTTTATCTGGAGAATGATGTAGGAAGTTACTATGACAACTTGCAAAATATTTGTACCTTTCTTCCCATCCCCATTCCTATACTAAACCTTTGGAAGGACAGTTAATTTTTAAAGATTATTCGTTTATTTTAATTTAATGTGCATTGTATTTTGCCTGCATATGGGAGGGACTCAGGTCCCCTGAGACAGGAGTTACAGACAGCTGGGAGCTGCTGTGTGGGTGCTGGGAGTAGAACCTGGGTCCTCTGGAAGAGCAGCCAATGTTCTTAACCACTGAGCCATCTTTGTAGCCCCGGACAGTTATTTTTTTAAAAGACAGACTCAACAATGAAAACACAGATGCAGCATCTCCATTGTTTCCTGTAGCTAGAAGATCCTTAGTCCTTCACTCTCAACAGACTGTGCATGGGAGACAAAGGACACACAGCCTGCTAAATGAGCCTTCCAACTTACACTAGGTTTGCTTCTGCTATGGATGTGTGACTTATGATGACAATTTTAATGCTTACTTTACTTGGAATATGTGGGTGGATGTGGGTGTGGGTGTGGGTGTGGGTGAGTGGGGTTATCTTTGAAACAAAAGAATATAAATCTTTTCAAAATTCGTTTTCAAGAAAAGAATCCCTGGGATTCTGTAGTGAAATAAAAGCATATATCCATGAATTACATGGAACACAAGTTAGAAGTAAACAATGAATCATTTGCTCTTGAGTCAATGCGATTTCATTGACGTTGGAAATGATATATAAAAGCTCGCTCTGAATAGAATGTCTGTGTAATTTATAGTTGACAAGATTTAAAACTGTATTAAGCAAACCATATATGTTAGAAGTTCACATTTATGACTTTATTATATTGTGAACGTCACCATCCATCTTAACATGAGGATTTTGTGTAAATCGATAAAAAATTTATACATGCTTTACATTAATTTTTAACCTTACCATTAAAAACTACAGTTTAGAAACCTGCTTGGAGGGGTGGTATATGTTTTAGATGCCAAGGTGCTTTTCAATAAAGGATCCCTGTGTAGGTTTAGTGTGTAAGCACTAGTGGGTACAACTGTGGTTGTACGTTTTCCTTTTAGGAATGCCTACTGGAGCGAAGTTGCTAAGTGTAGTGGATTAGTGTTAGGATTGGAGCAGACAAGCTGTTATTTGTTGTAAGCTGGTGCTGGTGATAATGCATTGATCATCTGATGGATGATATTGACCTCTGCCAGGAGTCAGAGTGCACCGATGGACATCAAATCAAACTCTAAAATACTAGGGCCAAGTAGAAATATAAATACATCTCTCCTGTCACTGCCATGGACTTGAAGCAGAAAGATGACAAAGCCCAAGATTTGAGCACAAGACCATGCCTTCAACTCATAGTTGGGGACGGCAGATGTTCCCTTCCAGTGCAAAGGATTTAATAGAGGCACAAATGAACATTAGTTGTCAGTTGCTAATTTCTTAAACTTTATACTGATGATCTGAACTTTCAACTTGAGATGCTGCAAAGCATTTCAGTTTGAGTAGACTGAAGCGGGTGAACTATTTTCCCACAGCATTAGAGTGGTGGCTCTAAAAATGTGAAATGTGTGACCATAGACGCATGCTTCCACTTCTAAACGCTTACCCCAAGGAAAAAAATCTGGACATGTGTGAAAAGATTTATGTTGGGGTACAGTCATCACAGCAATGGCTTTAATGGCAACAACAATGTTTCAGCACCATCAAAATGGGATTGATAAAATAAATTATGGCACCCATCTACCCAATGGGAAGCAGTGTGGCCATTACAAAGGATGAGTTATGTTTATGTGTGTTCATGTGGAAAAATGCTGAAGATAGAGTGCTGAATGGAGAAAACAAGGAGCAGAAAATACTATTTTAGAATGATTTGAAGAAATGCAAAAAATATCAAATGGTTTTGAACATCGTTCATGCAATACTAGTGAAATCTGAAGAAAATTCTTAAATGATTTAGAGGGTTTAATTTTTAAAATTTGTATATATTAGTTATACACAATAATGGGTCTTGCTATACATTTTCATGCTTGTTTTAGTGATTTGTTTCATTTTCAACCTACTATTACCATCCCTTAACCCTCTTGCATGCTCCTTTATCCCTTTAAGACTTATTTTTATTTCTATCACTTCTAATTTGTTTGTTTGTTTTTTTGAGACAGGGTTTCTCTGTGTTAGCCTTGGCTATCCTGGACTCACTTTGTAGACCAGGCTGGCCTCCAACTCACAGCGATCCACCTGCCTCTGCCTCCCGAGTGTTGGGATTAAAGGCGTGCGCCACCATGCCCGGCTCAAGACTTACTTTTATTTGTAATTGTGTGAGTGCATGTGTCTATGGGTGGGTGTGTACACATGTGTGGAGGTGTCTGGGGAGGCCAGAAGTGTGGAATGCCCTGCAGCTGGAGTTACAGGTGACTGTGAGCTGCTTAATGTGGGTGCTGGGAAATAAACTCAGGTGCTCTGTGGTAACAGTGCATTCTCTTAACTACTGGGCCATCTCTCCAGCCCCATTATGTCTCCTTTTTTTTTTTTTTAATGTATGTGTGAACCAATGAGTTTAATTAGGATTGCTTACAGGAATATGAACAGCGGTTTTTTTTTTAATGGAGCATTGGCAACTTACCAGTGGCTGTACCACTGGTAAGAAAACATTTCTCCCTCCCACAGGAGCTTGTGGCTGACTATTGACTTTCATGGAGGGGTAAGGTCTCTTGTGTCCCTCTCAGTCTATTTCATGGAGGGGTAAGGTCTCTTGTGTCCCTCTCAGTCTATGACATAATGTTGATAAGCCCAATTTTATGTAAATTTTATGTAGGTAAACACAGTTGCTGAGAGTTCAGTCTATAGCCGTGGCTTAGAGTTTTTACTTGTTTCTAGTCTGTGTTTAGCTCACTTTCATATGAGCACATATTGCTTCTTAACAAAGGTTTTAAAACTAGCTATAGAATTTAATAAATTAGACACAAATCAAATGCTATTTCTAAGTAAGCAAGACTGAAAGGCAGATGGGTAAGATACTATCACGAGGCCTCTTTCCTAAGAGCCTTGTCATAGCAGGCGATGTACACTAGTATCACCTAAATTATGCTTCATGAGGGTGGATGCTGTAGAAGCCGTTTCTCTGTGATATATTCTTCCCTAGGAGATGTACAATGTAAGTGTATGACAGTTTTGGAAACAGTTGTAGATAAGACATAATATTGTTTATCTAGGTTTTTGCAAAGGTCCCTTTTTTGTTCGGGCAGCACTGACATACCTACTCAGATCACATGTATTGAGAAATGTGGAAGAAGAGAATTCTGAAAATGTATTCATCTTTTGTATCCTGCTATTACTAAGGTGCCCCATGTAGTAGATGACCAGAAGATATTTGCTAAATTGCTCAGAAAAAAAAAATCAATGAAAGTTTTGGTAAAATTATAAACTTTTCGTTAGTTGCTATGGCTTTTGCTGGGTGTGTATGTGTGTGTATGTGTGTTTGTGTGTGTATGCACGTGCACGCCTGCACAAGAACGTTTGGATTTATGTTGTTTGTATGTGTGTTATAATGTGGATACCATTCAAATGCATAGTGATATAAATAGAAATAATCAGAATAGCATATACATATATAGGTTTATATGTCTTTGTATAGATATTTGACTGTTTGATATTTAATAGCTATTTTATTAAGCAAAATAATCTGAACACTACAGATTTAAAATGTATTTACAGATATAGGATATCTAGGATATATAGAGATTATATTTATAAATGTAGTCATACGTTAAATGCCTAAGAGTTTTTGTTTTTGACAGTGACCTTTCTTTTCCCCTTTTAGGTTTGAGAGTCTTATAGAGATCAGCTTGGGGCACTTGAGAGAAAGCTCCCCTTAACACCCAGAGACAGACCTTTCACTGTCTAAGTCTTTCTATTTCAAGAGAAAAAAATTCACCTTACCTTTATAGCAAAGAGATCACCAGATAGGCAATTTCTCCCTTCTTTGGTGCAAATAAAAGATACATTATTTTTTAACAACTTGTGTAAACTAATTGAATCTCCCAAAGGTAATCTCCTCAAACCACACAGGAAACTCTCTTAGCCCACTCTTTCTTTCTCCTTCTTCATGTTGTGTAATAACAGGCCCCAAATGAAAACAGAGATGGTGTTATTGTGAAGTTTTCCTCTCAGAAGTTGGATTGAATAATGAATGGTCTGTCTGTTGACTGCAGACTTCCTTCCTTCATGTAGGAAAGGCATCAAACCGAGTATTTTTTTAAAGATTTTCTTTTTTGTTATTTAATTAATTTATTCAGATTACAACTCAATTGTTATTGTATCACTTGTATCCTTCCATTCCTCCCTCCCTCCCACTTTCACTCTATTCCCCTCCCCTAGGTCTAAGACCGAGGGGGACCTCTTCCCTCCTATATGGTCATAGGTTATCAAGTCTCATATTGGTAGTCTACTTATTCTTTCTTTGAGTGCCATCAGGCCTCCCCATGAAGGGGAGGTGGTCAAATATGGGGCACCAGAGTTCATGTCAGAGTCAGTCCCCACTCTCCACATAACTGTGGAGAATGTCCTGTCCATTGGGTAGATCAGAGTAGAGATTCGATGTTTACTACTTGTGTTATTCTTGGTTAGTGCAATAGTTTGAGCAGACCCTTTTGGGCCCCAATGCACCTGTCACAATGTTCTTATCCTGGGTCCTAAAGGGCAGAAGACCCCAATGCCCTCTGTATGATCACTATCCTCATAACATTACCAATGCTTAGCTCTACTACACCCCGACTACACATTCTCTTTTAGGATGCTCCGTGCCAGTCCACCCCAAATCAAAGCCTTCTCATACACGTATCCAGAGGTTCTGTCTTGTTTCTCAGCTCTGTGCATGAAGAATGGACTGACTGAGTCACACGCTTCTCAGAAGTCCAGCTCCTAGGTTTCAATAAAGTACCTAAATTGAAGGAATGTATTACCATGCTTTAGCAATTAATCACCCATCCTAGATTAGTGCCAGCAGGCCAAGATTCCTACTGAATAAAGATTGAATAATGCTTCAATAAATACTTGCTGGTCAACTAGGCTTCGCTTCTCCTAAACAAAACCTTTAATCTTTATACTCAAATGCTATGGAAAAGGACCATATTAGCTTTAAATAAATATTATCAGATACTGTGAGGTGAGACGATCATAGAGTAGGAGTCAGAGGCTGGGCCTTAGCAGCTCCCCTGAGCTGTCAATCACTAAGGCTCCAGTAGCAACAGTTGGAAAGCAGGAATGAACACTGCTCACACTTGAAGGAGGCAATCCACATGTCCCATAAATAGCTATGTATGTTGTTAGATAATGAATCCTTAAACTGCCCCGAGAACTTGGTTGTTCATTTTATCTATTCCGTGTAGAAAGATGCATTACAAAAGTATCCCTTTCAAAAAAGATGTTTTCTGAAACTAGTTAAACTTTATGGACAATTCATAGGTTAGAAAGACAAAACCCCTTATGGTAACAGAAATGACTGAAATAGATTAGAGCCAGCAGTAGGAGATGCTGACAGCCGAGACAGCTGAAGAATAGACACACGTCTTGGGGGAGTGAACTTGTCCTCTGAGCCTGGCCCAATATAAGAAGGTCATCTGGTACTTAAAAGTGATTCTGTATCTTAACCTGTATGCATACTTTTTTTTTTTTTTTTTATCTTATAAACATCGGGTGGCTACAAGGAACCTTGACTAAGGATGGCAACCTTTCTGCAGACTGCCAGACAAGACTGCCTCCAGCTCAAGCGATTTCTATTCCTAATGAATTTATTAAATATATTAATGCAAGCCGAGCACTAAGGCGGGGCATTGCAGGCACATCTGTCTTGGCTTGGTTTAAAATTGAGTCCTGCTCTGTGTTTTGCCCACCAGGCACAAACACTTGAATCTGTGCTTTTTATATGCAGAGGAATTGTTATTATGGGGGCTCCAGTCAACTGAGAGTTTATATATAATGAGGCCATCATTCTAATCAGAGGCTTCATTTGAATCTCAGCTAAAAAAATATAATTAATTTTCTTTTAAATTAAGGCGTGGGAGAAATGGTAATCGGTAAATGTAATAAAACTGAGAGAGGCTTCCAGAAGTACTTGTGAAGCCCACATAAAGCTCTTAATTTAATATTTTATTGAAGTTCTCAGAATCTAGTTTGTAACCCACTAGTATGTCATAAATATATCCTGACAGCCAATATTATTTCTTTTTCACTGTTGTCTTTAAGCAAGTGCATTTATTCCATGTAAGAATAAAAGCGACTCATTAGAAAGCCACCTATATCATCATTCTCCTGCAAATGGCATATAACTGAAGTTCCAGAATATTCTTAATTTAATGTCCTCATAGGAAACCTGCTTGCCAGCTCTTAGAAACAATGTAAAGTTTCTACGTGCAGATGATTATTATTCATCCTGTTTGAGGATAGATAATTTGTTATCAGTGTATCATGAGTGTTGTTTTAGTTGCTAGTGATTTTCAATTGCTGTGGTCTTGTTTTTTAATTATAAATCGCTGTTGGTTTAGTTTTCTCATTATCAATTAGTTTGCTGTGTGCTGTTTGGTTAACCCTATAGTGTGAATGATGCATATTTGTTTGTCTTGTACTTCAAATTGCTGAGGAAGGCTAGACATTAAGCCAGTCCTGAATTATGGTCCGAAGATAATTGATCTGAGGTTGGCCTGATAGAATGCTTGCCTAGCTTAGATGAAGCCCTGGGTTTGATCCCGGCATCCAATATGTGTGAAGGTGCATACCTGTGGCCTCAGCCCTCAGGAGATAGAGGCAAAGCCACTGGGCAAGACTGAGGATGGCCTAAGTTAGATCAGGCCCTGGAGAGAGTAGGGGCAGGGCAGGGGTTGGGGGATGGTGGTTAGGAAATGTTAGATTCTATTTGCCAAAACTTGTACATCTTATCACTCTGTGTACATTTATTACTTGTATATTGACGTTGTGTGGACACTACTGTGGACCTCTGCAATGTGTTCTTATGGCACTTTTATGTCCACAGAGCTACGGCATGGCTCTATTAGAACCTGTTAATAGGTTCATCTTACTTCACAAAAACAGTGTCTCACACAGGTTCCCTCCCAAAAATTTATCTCCTAGGACTCTTTCCATTAGGGAGTCGTAATAGGTGAGATTAGAAGACACTACTCTTCTTCATTAAGCTATAGGTATGAAAGCTGGAAGACCAATTTTTAAAAATATATTTTATTAATTTATTCATATTACATCTCAATTGTTATCCCATCCCTTGTATCCTCCCATTCCTCCCTCCCTCCCTCCTGTTTTCCCCTTACTTCCCTCCCCTATGACTGGGACTGAGGGGGACCTCCTCCCCCTGTATATGCTCATAGGGTACCAAGTCTCTTCTTGGTAGCCTGCTATCCTTTGTCAAGACAATTATGTGACTAGAGATTAGTATTCATAGGACGTTCAATAAAAAACAACAGTTCCACATTTTATGAAACAAAATGTTAAAAGGCAGAGGAATGTTGTTTTTGGAAGCTTTTTAGGTATAGTTACATTAAATGCAATTGGTTCAGGGGCTTCTTGCATCTCTTCTTCTGCCAAGAATGCAAAAATGTCACATCCTAGAGAGGTACTCTGGAATTGAGGTCACTGGGCGAACGTTTGTCGGGCAACATTTTTGACAGCTGCTCCCAGAATTACTACGAAGTCCTGGCTTGTGGATTGCCAATCTCCAGCCTTCGTTCAGGCCTACAAGAGCAACAAGTGGGCACTTTCTACACTCTCTTCCTTGGTGTTCCCCAATCCCTGGGGCAGGGAGTACTATATATAATATATTTAGGGCTGAGCTGTGATAGCCACTTATTTGCAGACTCAGTATTCCTTCCCGGTGCTTCCATATGACATATGTTTCACTGTCCCTTGCAGTTACGTTTTTTAATTGGGTTGCAATATAGTAGGTTTCTATATGGCTTTTTCATAACCCTTCATTGTGGTTAACTCTTTCTTCTGTTCCCTCATTTTCTCCATCCCTTACCCCTACTCCTGCTTAAATTTTTTTTGCCCCCCAAATTCCTGTTTACTTTAATTTGACCTATAATCTACTATTCACTCTCTCTTGAAAAAAATCCCCTCTCGATTTTATTTTTAACATAACATACACTTAATACATGATATTCAGCAAATGTCATTTGCCACCTCCTGGTTATAGTGAATTAACTGTGGTGCTTTTCTCCTGTTATGATAGAGATGACTTTTTCTTTTCCTTCTTTTTTTTTAAAGTAATGACTACTTAATGTAAGCTCATCCATCCTTGGGGGTAGGAAATGCTGGCCATGCTGCAAACCAGGTTTCCACACAGTGAGGGCAACAGAATACTAGCTGATGAGCAAATGTGAAAATGAGCCTGAATATCCGTCTTCACAATAACCGTGTAAGGTAGAAAACATCCTTTGATTTTATGAAGAAAGTCTAAATAAAACATTCATTGATTTGGTCGAGTCCCTATTGTGTAGGATATTGCTTGGGATGACAAACTGGGGATTTTTTTCAGTGTTCAGCGCTGCCTCCGTTTACTGTATACAGTGTGCCATGACCCTTTTCTACCATGTTTTACCTGCAACTCAGCCCTACATGTCGGCTAGTGTTATCCTCATTGTTCCACATGGGAAAATGTGGAAAACCATGGCCAATGTGAGAAGAAAGCTTAGGTTATGCAGATACTATTGGTTTAGCTATGCTTTCACCATAGCCATGCACTGCTAGGGACACCAGCCAGGGGGATCTCAACCAATCGAAGTCAGAAAGCAAAGTTCTGAGCAAGGGCCATTGTTTTATATCAGCACTGTGCTTCTTGAGAATGTGGCTTAGTCAGGATCAGGCAGTCCTTTCGAGGAATGTTTTTGTCTTCATTTTGCTGGCAAGGAGGCAAAGCTGGGCACATGTGTTCTGCTGTTTCCTTGCTCAGTGAACAGCAACTCATTTGCAAGTACTTCTTTTTCAGGGCTATTGTTTTCTGGGAGACTCTGGAGACTCTGCTGTACCACACAGAGGGAGACGGCAGCAGAGGAGAAATGGCCTTAGTGGAAGATTTTCTGTAATACTCAAAATGAAGTTGTAAATCATTCACACTGGGAAAGAATTCTCTCCAACTACCATCTGACTTTTCTGATAAGATTTCTTTTTTTTTTTTTTTTTTTTTTTTTTTTGGCATTTGTCATGTTGAGACTTTATAAATTATGTAGAATATTGTAAAGTGGCCTGACCTTTCTGATAAGTGATTTGATCATTTGCAGCAGTGTCTTTTTGCTAAAGTATTGAATTTACTGTCTTCCAAATAATACATGCAAGCCCTATGGCCCAGGAACATGTAGAATCACACAAGAAATCTTCCTTTCCAATTCCTGTCATTATCCAATACATATCTCCCTCTGTTCTAAAAATATCCCCCGTGGCCAGGGATCGCACTGTCGACAAGCAGTCAATTCATTCTTCCTATGAAGATACTATTGCAGGTACCATTAATCAATCACAGAAAGTTTCACATTGAACCTAGATTCTATTCCACAATCACTGAGGAACTAAATAGGGCGACAGTGATTTAAAAAAAAAACAAGAACAACACAACAACCACAGCAACACCCCAAGAACAGTCATCACCCAGCCGATATTTCATACCACATGTTGCAGCACAGACTTGTCTATTTAGCTACAAGATGAAACACATTGGCTTTCTCCACTCTAGCCTGTTTTTTATGTATACCACATGTCCCTTCAATGTGAGCCATACTATTCATTTAAAATTAACTGTCTGGGAGACTATTTGCTGAATTCTATTCCCAGAGCCCACATAGAGGTTCACGGCCATCTGTAACTCCAGTTCCAGGAGATCCATGCTCTCTTCTGGCCTTCACACATACTGCATGCGCGTAATGGGACACAGATATACACATAGGCAAAACATCTGGACACACAGAATGAAAATTTTTTTAAATAAATAAAAATAGCGTTTTGAATGATCCATGAAGCTGGGGCATACTCAGTACTCAGAACAGGTCCTGGAGGAGGTTAAGCATCCATGAGTGAAGCATCTTCCTGTATCTTTGGGAATTAGAGCCAACTTTATTTTATGTGGCTTGACTTCACCCTATTAATTATTTTTGATGTAAGGAATGGTTTGGGATGGGACAGCATGGCATATGAAACCAACCAAAGGTTCACATCCTGCTTCTATTATTATTCCACTTGTTTGCTCTAAGAATGGGTAAGTGAGGCTAATCTTTCCTGTGGAATTCGGCATACGGGGGCGGGGTGGGGGGACACCTCTGTTTATAAACTCCCAGCTTTCAGGCTTGGGCAGGAAATAGTGAAGATGTGTGTTGCATATCTTCTCTAGAATAAGTGTTCACTATGTGGTACCTTATTATACTATTAGATAATTATATGAATGTCAGAAAAAAATGAGGTAGGTGGGATACTTAATACTGGCATCAGTATTCTTAATGTTTCATCATGCAATGAAGATACGCATATGCATTTTATAACTTAGTCTTCACTAACCACAATTATACCTGAGTCTTCTGACAATAAAATTTATGTGTTCAGCCCAACAAAAAACAGAGATTTTTTAATGGTTAGTTTCTCCTCCACTATACTCAATAGTTAGCCATGAGCTCTAGGTCAATATGAATAGGTCAATATTTTAGTGCCATTCTCCTAACTATATGCAGTATATGTAATTACTCTAGTCAAGTTTAGTAGTGCCTGAGTATGCCAGCCAAGAGGGAAGTTTAGTTAATTAATAAGCCATCAAAGGGAAGCGCTCTGAAAGTTAATGCTGTTGTTACTCTCTGAAGATAACCCAACTCTATTATAATTGTGGTAAAACAGACACTAGTCACATGGAATCTTGCATTGCATATCTTTGCTTCCTTGGGTGGCTTTTCTTTTCTATTAACTTTAATTATCTTGGGTGCACTGGGAACCGAGCTTGAAGATTTGCCAATGCTAAGCCTGTGCTCCATCACTGAGCCCCTTTCTTTTGATCGAGTTGTTCTTAAAGTAATATATCACCTATTTATCACAGAGCCCAGCTACTAAAGGAAGAGCCATACATATGCTGTCAAACACAGTGCTGTCTAAATGTCCAGGGGATCTGTCCCAGCCTACCACTTGTGTCTGGAAGCTATACTCTCACATGTTTTCTTTAGTTTCTAGTCTAAGTATAGAGCATTACTTTTGTCTATTAAGAATTACCTAAGCTGGGGTCTGGGAAATGGCTCAGCTGACAAAGTGCCTGCCATACAAATATGAAAGGGACTGGAGTCAGGATGCCTAGAGCCCACATGAAAAAACAGGGTATGGTAATGAGCCTCTATCCTCCCAGTACTGCGAGGGCAGGAGTGAGCCGATTCTCAGAGTTCACTGGCCAGACTGCCTAGCCAATTGGTGAGCATTTGGTTCAGTGAAAGACCCTGTCTCAAAAGATAATGTGGAAAGAGCAGACTAAGACACTTGACATTGACCTCAAGAACTAATTAACTCTGACTGTGGTTGTGGTTCAGTTTGGTGAAGTGTTTGTCCAGTATGCACAAAAAGCCTGGATTATCCCTAGAATAAACGGGGCACGGTAATGTATGCCTGTTGTCCTAGATTTTTGGAGATGGAAGAAAGACAATTACACATTCAAGGTTATCCTTGCCCACACAGTGAATTTGAGGATAGCATAGGCTGCGTAAGACCTCATTTCAAAACATTTACATGCCTAAGGGATATAGTGTCAGAAATTCTGAACATTGTCAGAGAGAAAAAATTAAAAAAAGGTATCAGTGGTCTGTTGGTTGTGCTCTAAGAGCCTAGGGAATTTGAGCTTTCATGAGACAATAGCCTGAATAGGCAAAACCATGGATTAAAGATTGTTTAAGATGATGATAAATTTGCAATTAATGCTGCAGAGTCTCTTAATAACTGTATCCAACAGTCATCAGATGTGTACCAAAGGGGTCAAAAGCATTATCAAGCCTTCCTGAGTTCTTCCTGAAGCTTTATTATCTCCCTTTTATTGTTCTTATTAACATACTTCACAAATGCTGTTAAGGATTTCTGGCAGGCAGAGCATCTGAGTAATTTTACAGTAGTGTAAAGGATTTATTAATTATAATCTTTTCATGAGTCTATTTATTTTCAATTGTGACATTAATAGGTTGCCAAAACAAACTAGAGTTAATTGTATTTAATTAAAGTGTTGAAAACAAGAAAGGGTAGTTTATTCTTGTAAGTAGGAAACCTTATTGATGTACTTGCTTGTGTGAACAAGATCTCGCGTGGTTCTTTCTGCTGGCTATCATGCCATTCATCAAGGGAAAGAAGTACAAAGTTGCTAATTCAAGGAGGTTGTCATCACCGTAGAACTCTTGGAAATAGAAGCTTCCCGTATTATTTGTAACACTGAATTTCCGCTAGGTGGTTAAAGTGTGTGTAGAGGTTTCTGTCAAGGCACTATGCATGTCTTCCTGATGTGGTCCCCTGGGAATGGCCATACATCCTGCCCTTCCCTTTATTGACTTGTATTGACGGGGAGGAAATGGTGAACACCTGGGCAGTCCTCCCCTGTTTCAAATACAACCAGAAGAGGTAGAGTGGTCTGTTCCAAGAGTAAATGATGGGGTTCACAGGGCAACAGAAAACCTCCTGGCAGACATCACTGTATTCTCTTTGGTCTTTTGGTCAGGGTGAAGGATGGAAGTTAAAGCAAAGTTATCAGATCAGAGGAAAGGGGCTGCCTTGCTGTGGACCAGTGCATGCAGATGCTTTGAAGACCAGAGGAGGTAGAGTAAAAGTGGCTTTGGAAGGAAAAGAGTGACTTAGCACTACCTTTCACTGGCTATGCCTAAAATTGACATGACTCCCAAATGCAACGCTTTGCTGATCCTGGCAGTGTGGCTGGTATTATGCTGAGAATCCCAAATCATTTCATTACCCTGCATATGTACCCCATGAGGTGTTTACTCTCACAGGAGCTACATGTCTTTGCCTAAAGGTGCAGACTAGTAAATAGAAAAGCAGAGTTTAAAGCGGCACCATCTACTTTCTGGCCAGACCTGGTTGTATGGCTCAACCCAGAGGCAGGCTTCCATTTGTAGATACTCCAGTGTAAATGGCTTAGTTTGTTTTAGTACTTTGGTGAGGCTCAAAGAACTTCAGAAAAGAAGGCAAAAGGGAATTGAAGAAAGAGATAATTTGGTTAGTGAATCCAAATGAACACAAAAACCTCATAGAGGCCCCTGGACCGTTTTGGCTTTATTTTCATATAGCAGGGCTTCTAAGTGACTAAATGTCTTAGTTTACATTTTCTTGGGCGTGAAAGTGAGGAAAGCCTTTGAAAGGCCATGCATATTCCTGTTCTCCAGTCTGTCGCTTTTCTTTCCTGTCACTGATGTGTCATGGTTTTGTTGCTTGCTTATTCTTTTGGCTTCTTCAATTCTTCCTCCTCTCCATTGGTGAGAGGAAATTTTCCCATATGTGTCTCAAAGGTCAAAGCCTTTGTTACCATACCATCTAGGATGCTCTTGTTCATCTTAGAGAAAATTGGGAGAGGGCGTATTTAGCAAGGAGGCACTTTTCTATTCTCCTGGGTATTTATTTTTAATCTCCTTATTTTCATTTCTAGAACTGTGTTTCTTCCTGGTTGGCAGGCAGAGAAATCAGTTATGGATCAAATGCACCCATGTGTCATGGATTAATGCATGCAAATGCTTTGATGGCAGCAGGAGACAGAAGCTTGTAAAAGTGGATGCTGACTTGGGAAGAAAAAAATTAATGAAGCTAGGAAAACAGCGATAGCAGAGAACATTGCAATTTTAGGTGCTAAATGACTTATTTCCAAACCCTAGGAGTATGGCAATATTATTCCTCGCCTCCTTCCTGTAACTAAGCATTTTCATAATGCACAGTGACCTCCACTGAAGAAAAGTTGTTCGGGGGAGAGTAAGGCTTTCGGGAGAACTCTTATTTAACTAACAGAGTTTTCCTTTATTACCTAAAAAAAAAAAAAAAAAATCGGTGCTCATGGTCAGACCAGAAAGACTGGAAATTCAACACTGTGACGCTAAAGGGAGAGAATTAAAAACAGGAACACCAGTCCGGTCTGCCAATACTTCCATGTGTCACAAATGTCATTACCCAAATGCCATTTTCTTGTGGATGGTTTAAAACAACATTTGCTTGCCAGGTTCAGTTCTGGGAAACGTGACTTTAATATCTGACATATCTCCTAAGAGTGGAATTCAGCAGAGGCAATTATTTTTTATCATGACTTTAAAGGCCTCTCTAGATTAGAATATCACACACATGCACACACACACACACAGACACACTGAGACACACACACCGTGTATCATACATTGTTACCGTATTGTAAAATTATATTTTAGTAAAGAAGGAGGAGATTACCTTAACAACCATCTAGACTAAGCTTTCATGGACCCTTTGTTTGTCTCAAATGATTGCTTGCCAAGTGATTGTTGACTCACTGGTGAGGATCTCTGAGGTGCTATCTTGGGGTGTGCTGCTTTGATTTGGGATGTTTCCTTTGTCTGACCTAGAGAAGATTCTTTCAGCCATGAAGCTGAGCTGACCCTGACTCACTTCCATTCACAGCTTTCTTTATCACACTGAATAGCAAACCCCAACTTTCCCATTACTCACAGCAACACCCTAGTGTCTGTCTCAGCTCTGGGCTCTCCCAGATTTCGTATTGTGGGTACCAGTGGGGCTGTCCTCCTAACTTCAGGATATATCTAGACTCTGGTCACTTCTCTGCACCTCTCCAGCTGGTCATTATGCCCTCCAAGGTGTTAGAAAAGCCCTTGGTAGCTTCTTACTTTCTTTTCTTTCCAGCAGCAGAGTTATCTACAATTGAATTTCATTTTAATTCATTTAGGAGTCCATAGCCTATAAGGGTTCCATATTTCTCTCAATGTAAGAGCCACAGTTCTTACACTGATCGCAATATACCCCAAACTCATGACCCCATTGTTACTGATAGCTTTCTCCCCTTTGCTGACTCTTCCTTACCCACAATGGCCTCATTGTTTTCCTTTAAAAGCCAGACACATACCTGTGCCAACTAGCTTTTGCTCTGCCTGGAAAAGTCTCTTATAATCTGTGGGTTGCACGTTCTCACCCTCTTCTGTTTGGCTTCAGATATGAACTCTGTGATCGTGTAGGCTTGTCTATGGATTTTAGATTCCTCCATCTCCCCAGAGGTCTGCATATGTCCACTTTTCCTGTTTCTGTGGCAGTAGCATTTGCTACTGTGAATGTACTGTAATTCCCTTCTGCTTATGTCTGTCGGCCTCCTCGAAAGTGTGAGCCACACTGTGGTTTCTCTTGGTCTTGACACCTGGTAAACCACAGGTTGAAAAATAAGTCCCTTAAATATTTATTTGTCAAGCAAATTAACAAAGACATTTTAGAATCTCATTGAATGAAAACCTTTCCCTCTATTTAGTATTAAATATATCTAACTAGTCCCGCAGCTCCTGCCCCAAACTTTTGGCCTTAGCACTTTGGTGAAAAAGGAACACCTTCTTATTTTTGTCGTCCTGCCCTCAGAACTGGCATGCTGTTGCTGGTCATAGGGGTGGGTGTAGGGATTAGCCCAAGACCAAGTGTTTGTGAGGGTGAGGTGATGGTGACTGATCTAGCAAGGAGCAGGATGTGGAACATGTGTTCCTAGGCTGATTTTTATGACCCATGTGGTACCAAGTACTACTCTTACCCAGAGAGGGTCCATTTTTCCTCAATTCTCTGAGACAAGTCTGAAAGAGAAGTTAATATGATTTTCACACACAGAAGTTTTAAAGGGAGGCATTTGGTGATATAAATGTCATTTTCTTCTCTCTCTCTCTCTCTCTCTCTCTCTCTCTCTCTCTCTCTCTCTCTCTCTCTCTCTCTGTGTGTGTGTGTGTGTGTGTGTGTGTGTGTGTGTGTGTACCCTTGGCTGTCCTGGGCTCATTTTGTACACCAGGCTTGTCTCAGTCTTTCAGAGATCCTACTGCCTCTGCCTCTCTGAGTGCTGGGAATACAGGCGTGTGCCATCACGCCCAACTTAGATGTCCTTTTCGTAGTGTAATAGTGTCCGCATACTATTCAGCTTTTGTCAAGTGTTGAATGATGAACATGCCAATACCCATCCTTGATATTGAGTTTTAACAATATCTGAAAGGGATAGAGACTTGTATTATCTTAAATTTCCAGTTTCATACAAGTAATGTCACAGAGCTGGATTGAAACCTAGTCTGACTCTGGTGTGTGCTCCTAACTCCCATGTGCCATGCTGGCATGACTCTGGTGTGTGCTCCTAACCCCTGTGTGCCATGCTGGTCTGACTCTGGTGTGTGCTCCTAACCCCTGTGTGCCATGCTGGACTGACTCTGGTGTGTGCTTATAACTCCTATATGTCATGCTGGTCTGACTCTAGTGTGTGGTCCTAACCTCAGTGTGGCATGCTGGTCTGACTCTAGTGTGTGATCTTAACCCCTGTGTGGCATGCTGGTCTAACTCTGGTGCATGCTCCTAATGCGTGTATGGCATTCTGGTGTGTGTGTCTTCTTTATGGAAGGTGATACACCATTCTCTTGGATTGCCATTCCTTTTTTTTTTTTTTTTTGGCATTTTTAAAATTTAAATAATTTATTCAGATTACATCCTGATTGTTATACCTTTGCTTGTATCTTCCTGTTCCCTCTCCCTCCCCCTTTCACCCTATTCCCCTCCACTAGACAGAAGGGGACCTCCTCCCTGACCATATGATCACAGCCTATCAGTTCTCATCTGGGTAGCCTGCTTCCCTTTCCTCTGAGTGCCACTAGGCCTCCCCACCAAGGGGAAGTGGACAAATAGGGGACACTGGGGTTGCCATTCTTAAGAAAACTAAACAGTTTTCTCAGCTTCTACACAGGGTACTTCATGAAGATCTCTTCTGAGATATGAGATGTTCATCACCTTTTGGGATAAAACAATTCAGTGTTTGATAGCTCAAAGTAAATCTGCTTTTCTTTTATTTAAGGTTTTTTTTCCTACAACACATTTAGATCATGTTTTTTCCCTCCTCCAATTCCAACTCCTCCCAAATCTTCCCATCATCCCTACCTACCCAATTTATGCTATCACCCCTACACCCCATCTCTGGAAAAATAACCGTACAAAACCATAAAAAGAAAAGAAAAACAAAAAATCCAATTAAAACAAAAGTATCCTGAAACAAAACAAAAAGCCCACAAAACAAAGGCACACAAAACAAAAACACGTAAACATGGTATTCATGCTGTGCTAGTCAACCACTGGACATGAGCCTGTCCTGGAGTGTATTTGCAATTGATATCAGTTGGCAAAGGGTAAACCATTTCCTCCAATGGCGTGTCACTGGCTGGACCAACCCTTCTTTTCACATTTACTTGGATTGTAAGAAAATTGAAGCCAGAAAAGATGAGATGAGTTGATTATAGGCTTATGGGAGGTCAAACAGTCATGATGTTTTCTGGAGAAGAGCCATTCAGAGATGGTGAGTCAGCCTGCCCCTCTTGACTCCTCCATGGCTAGTTGCCTATCATATGCTATGGGGCAGTTATGGACTAGTATAGCACTGTTGCTGTGATACGCTGATTTTTATTTAAACAGCACAAATGTCCACACAGCTACATTGGTGACTGTATCACCCTGCCAACTCCTATTGAGTTCTCCATTAGCAAAGGCCCCCAGGTCTTTTTCACACACACCACACAGACATCATGTCCTCTCCTATCTCTGCTGTCACAGCTGGCTGTTGGATCCAAACGTGGAACTCTGAGTTTGTTCCTGTTATCGTCTGTCTCATTAGGTTTCAACCTTCATTTCCTCTCATTAGAAACTGTCAAAAATTTCAATACTCTTACAACCCCTGATTTCCCAGCTTAGTGGTTTTGAATGAATAAAGAAATCCGTAAGCTAATCGTTAATAAATTAGTTCCTAAGCATGAATCGAGAATTTACCGTGCTCCAAAACTGCTGATGGCATGTGAGAATTTTATCATTTTGTCTTCTGTGGTGCAAGATTGTTAGTGTCATTGTCACAGTAGTAGGATCTGTGTGTGGGTCCTAGCATGCACATGAGAAAAGCCAGGTACACTGCATGTCTGTAACTCACCACTGGGGGGATAGAGGCAGAAAGATCTCTGGGGCTTGCTAGCCAGCTAGTCTAGCCAAATAGTGAGGTTAAAAGTGTCTTAAGAGACCCTGTTTCAAAGTATAAGGTGGAGAGCCACTAAGGAAGGTGCCTGAGATTGATGTCTGTCCTGTACATAGCCATACAAGTGTATCTGCACACACCTATGTGGGAGTACACACACACACACACACACACACACACACACACACACACAGGCATGGGAACAACACACGTGCAGAAGAATAGTTTTGAGGCGCTTCTTACACATATGATCTTAGAGATGGAAATTCTAGGAAAAACGCCTTAAAGGATAATATCATAGTTCATTCTAGGATGCGGAAGTGCAAGGAAATACAATGTGAGCCATATATAATACAGTTTTCTAGGAACCACATTTGTTAAGGTAAAACATTTGCAATCAGAATGTTATCTTTTATCCAACACAATCAAAATGTTAGTCTTACATTTTGCCCTGGGCCTGCTAATGACAAGTTACCATTCACTCGACTGCTTAAAGCAGTAGAAGGGCATTCTCTTGCAGTCATGGAGAAGGGTCTAAAAACACCGCCTGCAGGCCCGTGGTCCTTTGGTTGTTGGTACTCTCTGACCGTGGTGGCCACACCACTGTGATCTCTGTGTCCATGCTACCTCTTCTTCTGTTGTCTACCAAACCTCCCTTGTTCCCACTTGGAAGATACATGTCTTTGGACTTAAGACTGTCTAATCCAGGATAAGCTGTTCCTCAAAATGTATAATCACTGTTTATTGTTTTGGGTTTTTTCCCTCCTTGCCCTGAAAGGCAACATGTATTCACTGTATGAACTTATAGTCACAGGTTCTCTCTGTGTGTTAGGACTAGAGTTAAGGAACATGGACATATTGCTTGGGGGAGGAGATTATTCAATCCATTAAAATGGCCATGTATGTGTTCATTAGCAATATAAAATAATTTCACGAGTTATTTTACTTTACCTTTTCTACACGAGGGCTTTGGTGTTGTGTCTTGTGCTGGCAGTATGCTGGCCTTCAGACACTGAGGATTCACCATAAGTTCTTGATCTACATTTAGAGTTTATGGAATCTGTAGTTGAGCAAGATCTATTCACATACTCAAGTTATTCTAATTATATTTAAAAGTTTTCCTCCAAGAAAACTAAATATCAGTTGGAAGATTTAAATTAAGCAAATTTTGTAAGATTAAGCAGAAGTCTTGATGGTCCCCTTGGTCATGCTTCAAGTCTCTGGGAGCCACGTGATAAGTACTTCAGGAGAACTAACTCTTGCACTTTCCATCAGGCAGGAGCCAAATGCCCTTCTCTATTCCTCTAATTAACATTCTCAGAACATTAACTTGATGTTGCGTAAGATGAAGAAAGAAGAGAATATAGTTAAGATGTCAAAAGAATGGATATAACCAGAAATAAGATGAAGAGTGTTATTAATAATGGCCAACAGTAATGTCCTATCAGTAAAACAAGCTATAAAGATAAAACAAGTTTTGACCAGCCCACGCTTAAAGGTGTTTTAAGCCATCTATCTTTTATATGGTACATTTTGCCCAAGAGCTTTCCTAAATGAGATGCTGATTGTCTGCTTCCAATAGCAACTCCAGGCTAAGATGTGCCCTGCTTGGGAACAGAGAGAATGCCCTCTTCAGAGGCTTCGGAGAGACCACAAATCAGCTCATGCATTATATGAATCATATGAACTTAGCTTCAATACCAGAAATAATTGCACCAGCAACAATGACATCATGGCTTCTGAGACAGTCAAGTCTCTAAAGTCTCTTGGTGCTTTGACAGTTATATCACTTAGGTGTTGAGATTATTTGCTATGACAGCAAGATCTTATTTTAAAATTTCAGTATTTCCCCTCCCCCCAAAATGGGTTACTTATTTAAGAGTAGAAACTTGGAAGTCTCAGCTGGGAATATCTCGATACAATCATTATTGGAAGAAGATAAATATTCAGTATAGACTAAGGCCTGGAATTATCCATGTGGAGAGACTGATGTGGGGGTAATTTCCTTGTGGGATGCCTGGTGACAGATTTTACATCCCATCTGGATTCTCATTTCATTTCACAGATGTTTCTGTGGGGTGCTAATGCCAGTAGGTTCCGAGGAAGATGAATAAAAGTTTACTTTAACTCCAAAGCACTCACAAATCTGTGGGCAATGCTCAAAAATGAAAACGGGATGTAAAGCCAGGAGAAGTTGGTACTGAAGGTGCGAGGAATGAGAAAGCATAATGGTGCTGACCCGGAAGAGCCAGGGAAAGCATGTTGTGTGGAGAAGACGACAAAAGAATGGGTCCGGAAGGCAAATGAAAGTAGTCATTTCCATTTGTCGAGTTGTTCCTGGGTGGCAGACTAGTCATAAAACCAGAAACTGGTACACAATGGCCAGTAATAGAAAAGGATGGTGAGTAAATGAAACAAGAAAGTCAGAAAATTTTGTTCAAAAAAAGTTGGGGCCTCACTGTGCAAAGATGCAGGCCTGAATACCTGATAACACAGAGTTATACTGTCACCCCAGTTAGACCTGACGATGCCTGTCTTCCACTGTGCTTCCTGTGGCTTCTGTTTTCATCTCTAATGTACATACTGCTTGAGACATATCCCAGTGAGACAAATACAAGCCAGAATCAGAGAGATGTGCTCCTTAAACTTAATCTCTAAATTATACCTATCTGAATCTTCTTATAAATTTTTCCTTCTTGGGGCCTGTGGGGCTTCTTTTACTTATTTATTCACTGGCTATGCTGGGATCTCAGTCGTGGTATTCATATTTTCTGAGATTTCCTCATGTTTTATGTCTTAATCTCTTGTCTTCAGGTCTTTCTGGACCGTTTGGGTTTCAACTGTGTTGTCTCCTTGGAACAAGCCAGGAGCCTCTCGGGTCTGTGTGAGAATCATCAGTTGAAACTCTTATACCATACTTTTTTTTTTTACTGTTACAGTGAGCCAAGGGGTAGACAGATATGCCATCTAGGTAAGTGATTGTGTTAACACAGAAGGAGGGAGTGTGCAAGGAGAGGTGCTACTACGACCAACCGGAGGAAGATTAGCCAACCCTTCTTTTGATTTATTTATTTCTTATCTTTTCTTTCCCCCTTTTCCCTTGGCCATGTAAATCCAAACTGTTGAGTTCCCAACCTAAAGCCCATCTGATCCCACTAACGTGTGTGTGTGTGTGTGTGTGTGTGTGGTGATATGTGTGTGTACATAGCAAAAGTGTCAGGTTACATCAGGCCCTTGCTGACAGATTTACAGAGCTGGTAAAGGAAGCATGAATTTGTTGGAATTCTCCTTTTTCCATCCTAGGTGCTCCCAGCACTGGTCAATGCCTATCCATATCTCTCTAACCCCCACATCACTCCTTTCTGACCCACCTGGGTCTCCCTCGGTCCCATCTCCACCCTTGCTTTCTCTGGCTGTCAGCTTCCCTGTCTATGTCTGTAAGAAGAACCCCATGTCATTTGTTTGATACAGAAAACCAGTCTTGAGCTCCCCCTTCATGCCAACTTGCTCAGTAAGTTGAGAAGATTTTCCTCAGGATCTGCATACTCCATGGCTTATGAGCTTGTTCCCATGGTCCCCCTTTGATGGCTTAGGATAGTAGTTTCAGGATACCCACAGATACTGAAAACCTTGGCTGTTCCTTAAATAGAATGGAGCAACATTTACTCACCATCTTTCCATATATCCTTCAAGCTATCTCTGGGCGCTCCAATAGCCAGCAAAAGTGCATGTAGCACTTGTATGTACACATAGCTGTTAGAGTATACTTTAGGGTTTATATTATTTTTTTCCATTGGGCTCTTCTTCTTCTTCTTCTTCTTCTTCTTCTTCTTCTTCTTCTTCTTCTTCTTCTTCTTCTTCTTCTTCTTCTTCTTCTTCTTCTTCTCTTCTTCTCTTCTTCTTCTTCTTCTTCTTCTCCTCCTCCTCCTCCTCCTCCTCCTCCTCCTCCTCTTCTTCTCTCCTCCTCCCCCTCCCCCCTCCTCCTTTTCCTCCTTCTCCTTCTCCATTCTCCTCTTGACCAAAATATTTTCAGCTATGTTTGGTTGATCGGCAGGTGTAAGACCTGGTGCTACAGAGTGATAACTACTCTGTACATAATTATTAATTTTACTGTCTTTCCATTTTCTCCTACTCACTCCTGTTCTTCCTATTAAGCCTCCAACCTATCATTCCTTTCCTCTTTCATTTCTTTTTGTTTCATTTTGTTTCCTTTCCTTTCTTTGTGTTCCATTCAATTCTGCTCCATTTTATTTCCTTCCGTTATCTTCCTCCCCTTCCCTTCTGCCCCCTTCCCTTCCCTCCACATAAATCCTTACATTTCTATCAAACTTAAGTCAGAGGAGAAAAACCTTTATTTCTGTATGGTTGATGGAAAATATATATATTTACCAGTATTTTAGGAAGGTGATGCCTAGTTGTGAAACACTTTTACAATAATGAAAAAGTGGTCAAATTGCCTTCAATCTTTGATAAAAATAGATAACGCCTCTAGTAATTTTTTGAATTTTCCCATTGACCTAGTTGCTAGCTCCTTGTGTGATGGTATGGGCTCACACATTTCCTGGGTGGGAGCGTCAGACTCACTTTCCTTTCTGACAGCCTGGTCAGATGTTCCCGTCTTCACCTTCCCTCTGTCCTCACAGCTGGGGACTGAGTTTTGGCTCCCCACAGCTGACATATCTGGAACACTCTACCTCAGGGTCATTCCTCTTTGTGTCTTTCTTTTCCAAGTACTGGATCATGAGGGTATTACTTTTCTATTACTTTTTTTCCTGCATTTTGAAAACTATGTGCAGTGCAAGTGTTTAACTTCTGATGTTGACATTTACTTTGCAATTTTATGTCAGACATTGCTCTTTTTAAAAAATTTATATACAAATTCAATGGCCCCTTTGATAGGACAGCATTTTTATATGCAGATAAGCTAATACGATATGACAAATATTAGCTTATGAATACCTGGGTCAAACCTATGTTGAATGGTTTCTCCTTAAGGAATGGATAAAGGGAAAATTAGCATATAAAGCATTTTTCCAAGTAGGAAACATTTATTCTCTGTAGAAAGTGGAATTGGACTATGTTTACCATTTCAAAAATGTTTACTAGAGACATCTTTGTCAGCTGGTCAATGTCAAGAATATAGTTTTAAATATCCTTATGTATAGATAGACACCATGTTGAATTCCACAAATAACCTTTCAATTAATAGTTCAGTGTTTGATCCTGTGGTCCAAACTTCTGAGGAAGATGTTTTATTACGTTTTCTTGGAGCACGATACCCTGCTACACCCTCACTGCTTTAGTCCCAACTTACTGAACACAGTGAAGGAGAAGCTCTTCATCGTGATGGAGGGGACCTGCACCAGGAAAAATGGCTTTGTAATTGCTGTCACCACCATTGACAATATATCTGTGCTGGTGTGATCCAGCCAGACTGAGGTTTTGTTCTTTATTCAGTGAAGTACAAGGCTATTGTTTTCTGTCCCTTTAAAGGTGAGGTAGTGGAGGCTGTGGTCACTCAGGTCAACAAAGTTAGACTTTCCACAGAAATTGGGACCATGTCTTGCTTCATCTCTCAGCATTCCATCCCATCAGAGATGGAGTTCGATCCAAACTCAAACCCCCCCCTTTGCTACCAGACAATGGATGAGGACGTCATGATTCGACAGAACAGTGAGATCCATTTGAAGATTCTGGGGGCATGTGTAGACAAAAATGACATTTTTTTTTATTGGCTCTCTCGTGGATGATTATCTGGGACTCATGAGCTGAGTGAGGGAGCGCGTGCAGCCTTGTTTGATCCTAGTTTTGAAAGTATGACTTTTCTACTTGGTAGATTGTCCACAGTACTGGCCACTGTTAGTGAGACAATGAGGAATGTTTGTCCCTAGAAGACTTTGGGTGTTTCCTCCAGTTAAGTTGTGCTCTCAAACTCCATACTCTAAATGTAAACAGTCCTTAGTTCTCAAAAAACAAGTTCGTTGTTTATTTCAGGTCTAGTTTTTGAAAGGAAAGAGATGACAATATAGCTGTAAAATAAATGAGAACTTGGTGATACTAATGACAGTAAAGGCAGTATTTTCACTCACAGGAACACATGTATTCATTGTGATGTGACAGGTCACAGTTGATGTGGGAGACAGTAACAGCTTCCATAGGTGTGGCATCTTTTTCTTGCTAACCCCTAGCTACCTTCTGTGTCTCAGCTTATAGATTAAGTTAAATAAGTAAAATATTACAGAGTAAAGAAAAGGGAGCATAGGGATTAGGATGATTTGGAATTTGGGTCCTTTTGAATGCTTCCTTCCCTTGACAGATGATAAAGCTCATGTTAACTGTGATGAAATTGAAAGTAGTAACAGATGATAAACAGCACTTAGGATCTACATATTAATATTCTTGCTTATCCAAATTCATTTATCCTTCTTGGTATACATTTACCTTATAGGAAAGCACTGCTCCTGATCTTAGATTTGAAAACCAGATGTCTGAAACCATATTTGAACAGCACAATGTCTGTAGTCTCCGTGATTTTTGTTTGTTTCTTTTGTTTGTTTGTTCGAGGTAGGGTTTCTCAGTGTAACATGCCTGAATCTCCCTCTGTAGACCAGGCTAGCCTTGAACTTGCAGAGATCCACCTGCCTCTGCCTCCTGAGTGCTGGGGTTAAAGGTGTGCACCACCACTGCTCAGTCCAGTCTCAGTGTTCTTACAGTAAGGTGGGAGGTGGAGACAGGAGGATCCCTAGTGGCTCACAGGCCGGGTGGCCTGGCATATGCAGGAGAAGTGGGAAAAAAAAAGAGACCCAGTGTCAAATGAGAAAGAAGATTACCAACAGCTGATGTTGTACTCTCCATGTGCACTGTAGCGCATGCACACACATGTATACCCCTCCAATGCGCATGGACAGACATTCAAAAAGGAGTTTCTTCACAAACTGATGCTTTCTGATTTTAGTTCTTGCATTTTTTGAGTTGAAGACAAAGAAGTTGCTATCAGTCTTTCATCTCCTCACTTGACAAGTTATTAACATTTTCTATGTCAGTATGTTGAACCTAAGAGTCTCCTTTTTTCTGTCTATAGAAAATGATGGGGAAGAGAGAAATTCATTACATCTATATACTGAAGAGGACAGAATTTTTTGTGTGAATGTTCAGGCAAACATGTAAACTAGAAAATGCCTGATACTATCACAATGGAGGCTAAAGGAAAACAGATTATAAATCAGATGGTTTTCTATTTGGCTTGTATATTCTGCCTTGTAGAGATGCCTTGGGACTCGCTCACAAAGGCTCTTCAGTTCTCTCTGAAGGTTGTCCCTTTCAGGCACCCATGAAACATTTACAGAAAAAGCAGATAGTAATTTCCCCTTATTCTAGAGGTTCTCAACCTGTGGATCATGACCCCTTTGGAGGTCAAACAACTCTTTCACAGAGCTTGCCCAAGACCATAGGAAAACATAGATATTTATAATTTATAACTGGTAAAATTGCTGTTGTGAAGTAATAATAAAAATAATTTTATGGCTTGGGGTCCCCACAATATGAGGAACTGTAAAGGGTTGCAGTGTTAGAAAGGCTGAGAACCACTGCCCTATTCATTGCTTATATCCCATTGTGTGACTTTCAAAAAAACAAGATTCCTCTTTTCTTGTTGCTAGACCTCTTTTCCTTAGAGTTTGTAACCTAGCCCTATCTGTGGTCTTACTAATCACTAACTACTGTTTCTTACATGCTGTTTTGAGGCAGTTCCTCACTTGGCCCACACCTTCTGTTAATTCATAACCCTCTGTTCGGTTCTTTTCAACCCAAGCCTCTACAGTTCCTTGTGTTTTTCTTTAGATTAAATGCTTGATATTTTTACTAACAAAAGAATAGTCCCCACTTGCAATGGAACTAATATAGTTTAATAAGTTACTTTATGATGGCATGCATTTTTTATTTTTTAGTACTTGTGGATTAAATCATGCACTCTGCCACTGAGATGTATAACCAAACCCTTTTATCTTAACTTTGAAACAAGTTCTCACTTGAGCTTGGCAACCCTCGTTCTCTGGGTTGGAGTATAATTCTTACATATTAAAAAAAAAATCCCACTCCCTAATACCAAATCTCCCATCTCAGTGATCCACTGACTAGAACAGGAAAAATAACCCACAGGTAATGCCAACTGCTGATATCTTGTGAAACAATGGCATAGGGTCAAAGCCTGATAGAAACTTGGTAGCTTCTTTTCAAACTAGATCGACACCCACAATACTGCTCACTGATGTTCCTTGTCTGTGTTATGTTAAGAAAGCTGTAAGTGATGTTCACATAACACCATGCAAAAATATTTAATTGAGGTTTTTATCAAAAATCAGAACTGAGAACACAACAAAAGTACTTTAGCAGGTGAGTAGGCCAGTGAGTTATGGTGTATCTGCACACCGGAACAGCAACACAATGGTACAAAATATTGAAACATGCACCAACATGGCATCATGTTAAGTGAAAGAAGCCAGACCCCAGACCGTCTTCTTCAGGGATTCATATATACAGTATTCTGAAAAGGTGAAATTAGAGTGACAAAAAAAAATATAGTTATGCCAGAGGGGCTGGTGCTGAGGTTAACTATGGGGCAGGCAGTGAGCCTCAAAAACAATTCAGCAAAAAGAATGAATGTTATTGTGAGTAAACTTAAAAATAGTGAATTCAATATAAGACTGATTTTATGACATTTTTTATATGTTTATTATTGATTTCATATCTTGTTTAATGCCAGGGAGCCTGACACTTATTATTTTAACCTTTTTACAATATTACTTGGGGGAAAAGTATCTCTGCACCCAGTGATTTTTAAACGTGTCATGTTTAGCTGTAGGTGATGATTAGGTACAGGCTTGTCAAGTCCCTGTAAGGCTAGTGGCATAGGTACCACAAATCCCATATTCATCTATTTGTGCTACTCCAAATCCTGGCCAATTTCTCCCTGGTAAATATTCAGCATGACAATTACTTTGTTGATCCCCAAAACAAACATTGACTTTGAGGGCAATTCCTCCTCTTTGTCAAAGTAATTCCCATGAGCTCCAGAAAATTATAATAAAATCACTTGTTCAATAAATAGAACCTAGTATAGCCATTTAAGATCAACAGAATTTTGAGTACTTGCTCCATACTCTGCGGCTTATTTATTTTTTGTGTTGGTGCCGTCGTTTGCTTATTGAACACATGTCTAATACCTGCTAAGAACTAAATCTTCAGTCAGAAGCCAGCAAAGGAAAGTTGGGTTCTCTGAAGTCTGTGTTCTCCAGCAGCAGATAGACCTGCTGTTTAGATGTAGTGTGGCAAACAGGACAATGACAAGGATTCATGAGGATATGGTGAACGACTTCTTTGGGCAAGCCAAAAGACCTAGAGTCATGGAGTCATGGTGGCAACTGTGCTGTCTTAAAGAGTGAGCGAAGTGTTTATCCAGACAAAGAAGGGTAGAAGAAGGGACAAGAAGGAGGGATGAACACAGTAGTGTATCTGGAGAAATTGGAGAATGGCAGTACTCTAGAGGGTGAGGTAGAAAGGCTCTTACAGTCCAGAGATGACACTGAGGTGGTAAGGTCCACATTGTATGCCCTGGAATGTGACACTAAAGGAATAGATGGTACTGTCCCAAAAGCTGTGGTGATGAACCTCCAGGCAGCAAGTCTCCTGTGGCTGTGCCCCCAGAACACAGGACCCAGTTTCAATGTGAAAGATTTGAAAGCTATTTCTTTTTCTTGTTCTTTAAAAAAAAAAAAAAAGGTGTAGGTATTAACATTTTATGTCTAAACTGCAGTTTCAATTTTTCCCAGTGACATTCTTCTACTCAATAAAGGAGGTAATCCATTTTGGAAGAAATACAGTTCATCCATGGGACTCGGTAAAATGATTTTCCATTTTAGTGGGGAAATATTCAGCCTGTAAATATTTTAATCTTTTCCTCTGGTGTGTGGAAGGGGCTCTTTTAAATGGTTTTTGGCAGGGATGAGACACAGTGAGATTTGCATTTTAGAAGCATCATTCCAGAGGCAAGGTGGAAAGAGGACTCTGGCAAGAAACATTTTACTGCTCCAGAGGCTCAATTTAAGCAAATCCTTTTTAAGCATCTTATGGCCAGACAGGACAACAGAGCAAGAGAAATTACTCTCACCGTCTGCTGTTTCTGTGTCTGTGGGAATGCACTCCAAAGGAAATTGTGTGGTCTTTGTCTTTCTCTGAGAGAGAACATGAAGAGAAGAAAGACAAAGGAAGACCACGGAGCCCCTTTGCATTCCACTGCATGAAAGCCCATTGTTATTTGAATTATTGTAGTGCATGTGATTTTCAGCCGATCATATCATTAACAGACCACAGAAGACTGTTAGGAAAGTCCAGAACAATGCTGGTTCTTGTCTGGAGTACTTTCAGCATATGTATTCTTGCTGTGACTTGTCAAATATATGACTACTTTGTCATATTTTATCAAAACCATCACTGCCACACACTAAAACAATAGCTCACAGAATTCAGAACATCTTCTGCTATATATTTTTTAAACGAGTTACTTTGAGTAAATCATAGACACAAAGGCAACTAAAAAACTGAGGCAAATCATCAAAGGCTTTGAACAGCAGTGTTTTGGGTCAAAGAAATTATGAGCCTATTTATTGAGAAGGTTAATTTTGGCAGACCAGACAGGGAAATCTGCATCATCACAAGTACAATGATTTTCAGGTTTTTTTAACAGAGAGAGAGAGAGAGAGAGAGGGAGGGAGAGAGAGAGAGAGAGAGAGAGAGAGAGAGAGAGAGAGAGAGAGAGAGAGAGAGAGAGAGGGAGAGAGAGAGAGAGAGAGAGAGGAGGGAGGGAGAGAGAGAGAGAAAGAGAAAGAGAGAGAGAGAGAGAGAGAGAGAGAGAGAGAGAGAGAGAGAAGAGGGACACACACACAGAGAGACAGAGACAGACAGAGACAGAGACAGAGACACAGAGAGAGACACACAGAGACACACAGAGAGACAGCTAGAGAGAGAGAGAGGAAAGGGACATAGAGAGACACACACAGAGAGACAGCTAGACAGAGAGAGGAAAGGGACAGAGAGACAGAGAGACAGAGAGAGAGACACACACACAGAGAGTGAGTGAGAGAGAGAAAGAGAGAGAGAGAGAGAGAGAGAGAGAGAGAGAGAGAGAGAGAGAGAGAGAGAGAGAGAGAGAGAAAGTTTGTATAGCTCTGGCTTTTTAAGAACTCACTCTGTAGACCAGGCTGGCCTTGAACTCAAAGATATACTTGTGTCTGACTCCTGAGTGCTAGGATTAAAGCCATGTGCCACCATGCCCAGCAAGTACAATGATTTTCATACAGGGTTCTTTCATTTGTTTTCTGCCCTGGATTGAGATCTAAGTTCTTTGAGGCTGTGAACAATATCTCTTTCTACCTGACCTACAGCACACTGCGCAGAGCGTGGACTCTAGTGAGAACGTGGTTTTTTCACTTGTGTGAATGAAGGGTGTTTTTATGGTTACATTGTTGATGTATAGAATGCACGGTGGAGGAGACAAGTCTTTGGACTACATGATATTTACAGTAGAGGGTATCTTTGAAATTCAACTTTAAAAAACTGCAGAGCACTAGAGGGATGGCTCGGTAGTTAAGAGGATTTGCTGCTCTTGCAGAGGACCTGGGTTCAGTTCCTAGGACCCAGATGGTAGCCCACAGCTCTCTGTCCTTCTCTGGACAACATAAGCACCAGGCATGCATGAGGTGCATACATGTAGGGCGAAGATTCATAGACACAAAGTAAAAATAAATAAATCAGAAATTCTACATAGAGATCAATGCTCATAGGTTAAAAGATTTTGTGTTGATAGACAACCAACCAGCTTTGTACCTTGGAGAAATTTGAGTAAGCTGGTTTTGAATAGCATTACTTAATAACATTTTATTATATAACCTCCCATGTTCTTTACAATCCATATAATACAATATCTGTGCATTTTCACAAAATGATATACACTGTACCTTTTGTTTGGAACCATTTTTTTTTTTCATGTTAGAGAAAAACTCCCTAAATTTTGACTCGTGTCTTACTTGCATTGTACCAGGCTCTGTTTCAATATTTTCCTTTCCCGGGAATACTTCAAGCTCTGTGTCACGGGGGATTATGTTGTCCTCATCCTTGCTCTGCATTTAGTCTCTGTCATTTGTCAGTCTCTACTTGAACACTTGTTGATTGATAGATTCCATTTTATTTGTATTAGTTGCACAGTTCTTTATTTTCTGCATACACATGATTCATTTCCTTAACCTTCTGTTGATTCATTATCTAGGTTTCATGTAGAATAAATGCACTAAAGAAAGTCCATGCTAGTGTGTGTGGAGCATTTATTATGACTAATAAGAGTTTGTCTTTATTTTTTGGCAACCTCTTCCCTGCTCAGTGGTTGCATAGAATTTCATCTGACAAATATCCATGATAGATAATCGTATGCTCATATTTTAAACATTTTAGAGAACAGCTGGGCTGTCCAATATGTAGGATTCTTTTGAAACAAGGATTTGAGTTTGCATAGTTCACTGGGGCAAAGATTGGTTATCCAAGGAGATGCCAGTGGGGGCCTGGGGAAGTGAGGCAGGGGAGAAAGGACAACCATTATGTTTTGTGTCAATAGGCAGATTACTGATGTGGACAGGAGGGGCTCAGACCCACTAACGCTTTCTGAGGTCTGTGCAGAGGATGCCTCGGAGGAGTCCCATTTAAGGAATAAATAAAGCAATTATTTTAGCTTGTCCCAGGCTGTGAGCTGCTCTCATGGGTATTAACTGCACATTTCTGACTTGTCCTATGAGGGGGCTAAACATGTCCACATGCTCATGTTCCTAGAAAGTCCTCAAGGCATTCCATATGCCCACTACATGGAGACAGAGACTTCTGAAATATTATGGTAGGGCACCAGGAGCATGTGCTACAAAAATTGTGCCTTCCTGTGCACAGAGGTGTTTTTGCTGATGTTCGGATGATGGGTCTCTTTATCATGTCCCAACACAGTGACAAAATAAAGCAACTCAAAGGGGTGCTTACCTTGGCTTGTGGTCTCATTTCATGGTTGCTGAGCCTCCTGTGGGTTTGTTTTATGTAGCTTATCATGGTGGGTTAGCAAAGCAGCTCATCTCATGGCCCCAGGAAGCAGAGAGGAAGAGTCCAAGGGTAAGATACTATTATCCTGGTTAGCTTCCATTGACCTATAATTTAAATGATGCATCCTAGAGCCATCTGAGAGCAAAGACTCATTTGAGAAATTGCCTTAGATCAGATTGGCACTGGGGGATTGTCTTAATTGTTAATTGATGCAAGAGGGCCCAGTTCACTGTGGGGGATACGCTCCCTTGGCAGATGGTCTTGAATTGTATAAGAAAGCTAATTAATCATGAGCCTGTGAGTGAGTGAGCAAGCAGTATTCCTTCATGTCTCTGTTTGAGGTCTTGCTTTGACTTCTTTCAAATGATGGACTGTGACCTGGAAGTGTAAGCCAAATAAATCCTTCCCTTCCTTAAGTAGATTTCTGTCATGGTATCTGATACAGCATCACAATGATGCTAAAACAGATACCAACTTCCCAAGGCGTATCTAGAAGTGCTGACTTCCTCAGGTTAGGTCAGCCCATTCAGCAAGATGCTCATCAGTGGGTTAATCCATTGATGCTCTTACCGGTTCTTGTGACCCTTTTACTTCCTGGTAACCCCTCATTGGAAAACAAACTTTGAAGGGATGGGTCATTAGAGGCATTTTATTTCTAAACTGTAACAGTGGGTTAATGATCTGCTTTATCCCCTAGAGTTTCATCTCTATGCATCACAATGTTCTCTGGTCCAGCAGCTCAGGAAGTGTGGCCATCCTCCCAGCAGCCTCAGAGTTGCCCAGGAAACTGTTTTAGACTCATTTACTTGGCCTCTTTCCCTGTCTCTTTGCAGACTCTGGATATGATAAAGTTTAAAAAAAATTTGTCCAGGAGATTCTGAGCACTAACCATCCAGAACCTCTACTTTACTCACTTACAATTTTACTCACATGACTTTAGTTCTCCTACCATTTTTAATAAGATAAAATTATTTCAGTAAAACAACAAAATACTTTTTCCTTTGAAAATTTTTATTTTTCATTTAATTTAAACTTTGTTAATTATTCAGATTATAACTCAATTGTTATCCCATCACTTGTATCCTCCCATTCTTCCCTCCCTCCTGCTTACACCCTATTCCCCTCCCTTAGGTCTATGACTGAGAGGGACCTCCTCCCCCACTATATGGTCTTAGGCTATCAAGTCTCATCTTGGTAGCCTGCTTATTCTTTCTTTGAGCGCCATAAAGCCTCCCCAATGATCATAATGAGTGAGTTAACCCAGAAGCAGAAAGACTCACATGGTATATACTCACTTATAATTGGGCACTAGCCCAAAAGACACATCCCACGAAAGTCTTCACTTGCCAGGAGATTGAGATAGATGTGAGGACATCCTATTGAGACTCTAGGTAAGAGAAATATAGGAGATGGGGAAATAGAACCCACTGTGATGAGTGGATTGGGGCGCAGGGCGGTCTGCTCAAATTATTGCACTAACCAAGGACAATACAATAGTAAACATCAAACCCCTACTCTGATCTACCCAATGGATAGGACATTCTTCACAGTTATGTGGAGAGTGGGGACTGACTTTGACATGAAAAACTTTTTAAAATGACACTCTTATCATTAACTAAGATTCCAATGTCCTTTGCTGAGTTAGGGATAACAAAACTCTGCGATAAAAAAATGTTATTTGAAAATTACACTAGTACTCACCAGTTTCATCTCTATGCATCACAATGTTCTCTGGTAATAAGGCATGTGAGGCCTTATTACAAAGGTAAACGTTAGTGATCTCGTTAAATCAGTTTACAGAATGGCGTGGAAACATTTGCAAATAACTTGCTAGGTAGTGACAAACGCATCATCCTCACTGAGAAGTCTGGAATTTAAAACTAGAAGTAAAATTTTGAGCCCCTTGTTCCTGTCCTCTGCAATTTTCCCCACCTCTAATACACTCTGTTAAAGCTAGTTCATGTAAAACATATTTCCCCTTTATGTGCAACTACTTATTAAAAACAGAGGAGCTAACTTATTTGTCTTAGCAAAGTTCAGGTTTTATTCTGCCAAGAGTTAAAGTACGAATGCATACACACATGCTTTTCTGCTGTCTGGAAATTTTCACTTTTTTGTTGTTTGACCATTTTATACACATATTTCAGACAACATATTTTCAACTTCATACTATAATGAGACTCCTTGATTGAAATTTGCCTTCTCTATAAACTCCCCATGAAAACTGATAACACTTGAGTTATTCTAGTGATTCCAGTGAAATGTGGATGTGGATTCTGTATTGACCATTCCATGTCTTGGTCTTTCACAGAGCATGGTTTGAAAGCCATTGTTCCACCCTAGTGTCTACAGGCCTTCCAAAGAGCTTTGCTGGATACCTGCCAGTGTTATCATATTGCATTGAAATTCTTGGTACTTTTTATTAAAAACATTTAATAAAATCCAAATTAAATTCCTTACTTATGTGGGCAAACTAGCTGCAAAAAGCCTTCCTTTTCCCATGGCTAGTCTGTATTTGCTCTAGAGCTGTGGTTCTCACCAGTCCCAGTGCTATGACCCTATAATATAGTCCTTCATGTCGTAGTGACCCTCAACCATAAAATTATTTGTTTTGCTACTTCATAATTGTAATCTTGTTGCTGTTATGAATTGTAATGTAAATATTGGTGTTTCCTAATGGTCTAAGGAACCGCTGTAAAAGGGTCATTGTGGTCACCACTACAAATTGAGAACCATTGCTGTAGACCATCCAGACTCTCTGTTTTGTGACATTGCTTCTTCTGCTCTAAGTTACATAAAATGCTTACAGCCTGTAAGATACTTCATTCACAGGCTTAACTACAAATCTGGGAAACTGAACAACATACAACAGCACTGACTATTTGAGACTGTCATTATCCATTATATTTTTATAGTGAACACATTCTTGTGTTACACAGAACAGACATTGTTGTCACTTTTGATTATGGTATTGACTTTTACATGTTTGTATAGAGATGCACTCATGACTGTCACTCTCGATGGCCCATTTGTGTGTGTGTGTGTGTGTGTGTGTGTGTGTGTGTGTGTGTGTGTGTGTGTGTGTTCTTTAATTTGTATGTTTCCTAACAGGTCATTACTCTGAATAGCTCTTGTTTTGCAGGTGTGGGATGCATCTGTCAATGAGGCTGGCTCTATTTCCTAAGCCTAGATGTATACATTCATTTTCATCTAATTTACCAATAGAATCACACTGTTCTAATTTTTTATGTTAACATGAGGCAGGTATAATGTTTCACATAAAAAACTAGCAGACTCTGTCTTATACTTCTTTGTTGGCTGTGACTCTGGTATTGTTTATTTGAAGCTCAACTAGTGACACTGGGGAAAGAGATAGAACTCTGTTAAAACTGTCTTCGCTATAATTTCTAGGTTTTGTTCCCAATTCCAAGACTAGTCTGGCAACACCAACTTTACTCAATGAGGAGAGAATAAAAATAAAACAATCTCAATGTTGAGTGAGGAGGGATGGGAGAACCAAGAGAGCGAGGAGGAGGAGGAGGAGGAGGTTTGACAGGGATGAATATATACAAAATACATGCTATGAAAGTCTCAAAGAATTAAATCTTTATATTAAAACAAAATATCTACCTAGGTCACTTGAGTTTCTTTAGATTCTTCTATTTGGGATGGGAGGGCATTTGTTTTAGAGAACTAATTAAGATGGAGTCAGGGAGCATATGCCTTTAGTCCTAGCACTCAGGAGACTAAGGACCGCCAAACATTTGAGTTCAGCATAGGCTACATAATGGGTTAGAGACAAGTCTGGATAATTTAGTGGGACTCTGTCTAAACAACCAAAAAGAAAATAATTAACTGAAAATACTAACTTGCTTGAAAATTTCTTTTCCAATAAGGAAACACTATAAAAAAAGAAATTCACAATCAAAGACATTTTTATTTTGGTGAAATATGAATATACTTATTTGGAGCTTTGCTTTCAATAAAGTTGATTAAAAGATTCACCAGACACAACATAAACACTTACTGTTTTAGAAAAGAAATTAATTACAGCCTAAAATATCAAGAAGTGGGTTCTTTATCACAGACTGTTCTGTAAGTTCTTTTTCTTTGGTGTCTAAGCAACAATCCGCCCCTCTCTTGGATTCTGAAAGGGGCTGAGACAGATGGAAGGACTCAAGTGGCTCACTCTCCTGGGTTGTTTCCCTGGATGACTCTGCATGTCTTAGATGCTGTTTCCCAGAATCAACGCTTCCTATGTTGTTGATGATACCATTTATTGGGGGATCAGGGTATTTCCAACAGATGAATACAGAACTATTTCAAACCCCCCCCCCTTTTCTGACCTAGAATTCCCCTTCACATCATTTCAGGTAGCATTTTTCACTAAGATATAAATAAAAAAAATTATGAGCCTTAATTTTAGGATTCTGCTCTTGAAAGCCACAAATAAAAATAATACAGTAGTACCATTCTGACAAAAATACCATGCCTTTAAATATGAATCCCTACCATTTCTTTCTCCCTCCTTTTTCCCCTCGATCCCTCCCTCCCTCCTTTCCTTCCCTCCTTTCTTTTAAAAAAAAAACTTTGTTTTTATTTTGTGAATGGGTGTGTGTAGGGCTATCAATGACCAGCAGGGGGCACTCCAGTCACAACTGGAACTGGAGTTGTGAGTTATCATGTGAATGCTGGGAACTAAATCCAAGACCTGTGCAAGAGCAGTGAGTGTTCTAACTACCGAGCTGTTTCTCTAGCCCCAGATTTGAGTTCTTCCTATAACTTTATCTCTTTCTTCATTCATTTATAAACCACCTTTAGTTTATCCGTTCAAAGTAGCATGTGTTTCTCCCTACTTCATAGCAACTATATTTTTAAATTTACTTTTCGATTACTTTGGAAACTTAATAATGGTAGGGCTTTTTATTTTATTTTATTTTTATAGCTGACCATTGAGATCCTTGTGTCTTGCAAAGTGCTTATAAAATATCCACTGAGTTAAAAACATCTGAATTCTTTTCCTTTCCTCGTGGGTATATATTTGTTTCTTTCTATTTTTTTTTTTTTTTTTTTTTTTTTTTTTTATGGTGCCCAGGTTAGAGTTGAATTCTCCATCCTTCTGCTTTAGCTTCTCAAGGGCGAAGATTGCAGACACGAGTCATCATGCATTGCGTTTGTCCATAGTAGAGCAAGAGCGCTCTACAACAGTAGGAGGTCTTGGCAATCCAGCCTTGGATCTCTTTACTGATTTTAATGCCTATTATTCTCACCTTGCAGATTTTATTCCAGCCTTGACTTCTTAAAAATATACATGCTCTCTGTAAAAAAGTCCCGCTTGCTTACCTGGATGTATTGTTTATCAGCAGAAGGAGGAAGAAAATGTGGAATTTTAAAGTGGACCAAATTTCAAATCACAGAATAGCATCCACTTATAATTAGCCATTATAAAAATGAAAAAGATTTTCTAAGCCTCAATGCTCCATTTCTAAAGTAGGAAAAAAAAAACATTGCTTTGGCAAAATTCCTGTGATTGGGCTTGGCGTATAGACAGTGTTCATGAGTGTATCAGTTAGACACTGTCATGTAATAAAATATATACAGAGTCTCAGATAATAGAGTATTTTTATACTTTTCTGGTCAGTCCTCTGCAGGTTGATAAGGGACACTGCTGCTGACCTTGGCTGGCTCATGTAAGAAGGTATCAGCTTACCCCAGTGGTTCTGCTCTGAATTGTGGGTTCAGCCAGGCCAGTTCTGTTCTGCATGTCTGGTTCAGTTGGATGAACACAAACATGAGCCATAGGAAGAAACCTCCTGCTATTTCCAAGGCAAAGGACCAAAAGAAAAAGTGAGACACCTTATGAACCGAGGCTGGGAATGGACTCCACACCCCTTAGGTGCATAATCCATTGTTCAAACAAACTCACATGCCTGAGCCATGCCAAGTCATCAGATACTGTAGTCTTTTGTTAGATGAATGATCAAGTTATCTGCAAAAGATTGCAACACTGAGGCTGCTAATTTACTTAGCTGCAGAAAATATTATAGACATGCGGTGAGGAAATTCAAGCTCTTTCTCATTATTCTACATTACGTGCTCTTGCCAATGGCTGTGTAATAGTGGGCTTCTACTCCAGGTCACATGACTAGTGAATTTGATCTTGAGTCTTGAGTTACACCACAGACATGCTTGGTAGTACTCACTGTTCTTTCTTTAAGAAAATCACCACTGTGAGATAATTCTAAGAGAGAATAACCTCGTTAATGATGTCATCTAGCATGGGACAAGAGGGACAGATGGCCCAGAGAAGTGTATTTAACAGTCTGCTACTAGGTATCTTCTCAAATCATTGTCAGATCTCTCATTATTTTGTTATTTTCCAAGCTTTACTTTGTTTGAAAAACACTTCGCAAGACAAGGCTGGAATTATAAGCCACCAAAAACTGTTAGTGATCTGAGTAGCAACTTTAGGGTACTGTCACAATCACCGAGTTTTGGGAACTTGCCTAGTGGCATATTTTAATTACATTTTTGTGCTGGCAACATATTTGTCCTGATAGGTTTACACTCCTCTTCGATCAACTGGAATTCATTTTCTGTTATCCTCATGGCTTGTGTAAGCCATACTCCCACTGAGGAGACTCTGTTTTTAGTTGAGGTGTTGAGTATAATATAATTACTTAGGCATTGGCTTCCAAAATTTGAAGCAAATCTATGTCTTTATTTAGTTTCTGTACTATATGGAATATTTTTATGTAAGTGCAGATGATGTTTGTTGTTGTTGCCTGGCATGATAATTTATATTTTAGAGGCTGGTTGTATTTATCAGTATAAAAGAATTTACTCTCTAACCAAAAAAAAAAAAAAAAAAAAAAAAAAAACAACAACAACAAACAAACAAACAAACAAAAAACAAAAAACAAAAAACAAAAACAAAAACAAAAAAAACCAAAACCCAAACCAAACAAAACAAAACAAAAAAACCACGACAACAACAACAAAAAACCAAACCAAACCAAACCACCACCACCCCTACACACACCCCTAGCTAACCAGATCCTTTAAAATATCGCTTCATTAGTTTTGGAAAACACTGGATTCCAACTTTTAAAGATTCATTATTGAAACACTGTCTTATAACTGTGTTCTCCAGTTTTCAATGCTACATTAGAAAAAAAAAATTTAAAGCAACCAGCTGACTATAAACACGAAACATAGAAACAAATCAGTAAAATTGTCTGTTAGGGTCTCGTTGTCTTACTGATAAGATCAATATTGAGTATATTGCTTCTTTGGTGACAATAAATATTGATTGAAGGCTTATTGTACTCAGGCACCATGATAAGCATGGTACATGGATAATCCCATTTAATCCATAAAGTACCTTGTGTAGAAGATACATCAACTGAATTCATAAATAGATCAAAGTTCAAAGAGGTTAAGTAGCTTAGTTTTCTAAACACCCAACAAGTGGTACATCTAAGGTTCGAATTCAGGTAGTCTGATTCCAGGCCCTGAGTGGGCCATATAGTACAGGCAGCCATACTTTGTGTATACAAAGCATAAACCTGGTGCTAAGTTTCATAAGTATTATTATAAGTACTGTAGGTACAGCATATTGATAGTTCTTCCTTGTACTGGAATCAAACCCATAACAAACACTTTACTATTGAGCCTGTACTGGATATTAATATTTTAAGAGAAAATACTATTGAATACATGCTATTCCCATGATACATTATCAGAACTCTTATGTAGCACTGTATTCAATAAAAACTTGATAAAGGTTTTGCACCCTCTAAATTATTTATGGAAAACTGTTATTCTAATATTCAGATAGTCGAGATTTATCTCTCAACTTATTCTCATAAAGGCTTGTGGGTAGACACGTCATCATTATTAAGCACAGTCGGAGCCATTGTCCTTTTTTCTAGACGTGAGTGAGACACCGCCATCTTTTGGTATAAGAGACTCTTAAGCAGATGATTTCCAACAGCCTGTTCAGATGCTGATCATTACTCCCATTCCTTCAGCAACTATTTACTGTCTCTAGGGAGGACTGAAGCCTTAAGAGCTCCTCCCCCATCCATGATGAGAGTGTTGATAGGCTCAGTCTCATCAGGTCTTGAGCGAGTAGCTAGTGCCGCTATGGGTTGATGGGTGCTACAACCATGTCAACGTCCAGAGGATACAATTTCACAGCATCACTCCTCATCCTTCAGCTCATACATTCTTTTTACCCATTTTCTACAATGTTCTCTTGAATGGAATGAAATAGATGTCTCACTTAGAACTGAACATTCAATAATCAATTAGTCTCATTACTTTGACCAGTCACAAAGCTTTTCATTGATCATTGCTTACTGCAAACAAGCTTCTCTAACTTATGGGAGTGATAGTAGCTACACTTAATTAAGAAGGGCAAGTTCCTCTCTGGAATGATGCATGGATCTTTTTTCCTTGAGGTGCCATGTAATTGCCCAAATAGAGACATCTTTCTCAGGTAGCAGTTGAAAGAGTCAGTTAAGCCATTTGCTTAGAAGGAACATACATGTGCTCACCTAGGTCATTTAAATGGGGAGTGGGTATGTACTGAGAATTTTACCAAGGTTAGTGAGTAGTAACAGGTGACAAATCTGGAGGCTTCAGAAACTTCTGGAGTTTTTAGTCTGTTGGGGGTTCAATTGTTCTCTGACCTTTTGAATTCTGTGAATGGGTGCATTTGTCCAGGTGCCCCTGGGGAATTGTGCCTCAACTACAGAAGCAATATTCTCATCAAGAGACAGTGGCAGATGTAATTTTATAAAAGTCGAAGCAAAATCCAGGCACCATGAAATCACTGAAATAATAAAACCTAGAATGACCTGCTGCATTCCTTCCTCCTTTATGAGTTACACTTGTTGGTAATTTATTAATTTATGTCAGTCAGACACATTCTCATTCTTTCTAAGTAAATAATTTATACCAATTAATATAATATATATGATTATAAGAATGCATTGGGCAAGACACATCCATATGGGACTCATAGATCTTGAAGGTTAGCTAAAAAAAGTTCATCTATTGCTGGGTAGACTTTCACCATGGAGCACCAATTTCATAGCTGTGCCTCAGTTCTCCACGTTCTCCTTAGAAGACCATTGATACTTTTAGTTTTCTTGTTCAATACATAGAATATTCAGAAAAACAATAAACTCCTTACGTTTGTCTATAGTTCCTGGGGCAGGATGAAGGCAGAGGGGTCTGTTGATAGAAGATATTTCCCCTTAGGGACCACCTCTTGCTTAACCACCAGGCAGGATGCATGTATAATAGAGAAATTATTAAAATGTCTCTCATTATGGTGGGTCATGGGCTATGGAGGAAGAATAATGGTATCAATCACATATGTGTTTTATTTTAATCCCTTAGAGGAACAAGGATGAGGGTCTTGCTGTTTCCCCAGACTGATGAGGAATAGAAACATACTTTGTGTTAGTTGGCACACGTGAATTCTGAGTGTCAGTAATAGAACTTAATTGGAGATTCTTATGTCTGTCTTGATGCCCAGGGAAAGGTAACTGTATAGGGCTTTGAGAAGTATTCCCTGTGTGGCTGGTAGTAAAGCAGAGGCAAGATGAGGGTATAAATGCCAATTCCTATGAATGAAAAGTCAATCCCTGTCCTGGTCTCTCAGGTAGTGCTGCGCAAGATGTTACCATGAGAGAAGCCCTGTCTTTTCTAGGTAACACCAGGAAAGGACATGAGGAGAGAAGTCTCTCTGTTTAGTTTTCCCCATGAAAAATTTTCCTCCCCAAATAAGCTTTCAGGGATGGTCCTGATGCTTTTGGGTTTCTGTTCATCAGAGGGAGCTGAGCTGGCACACTCAGGGCTTGGCTAAGAGTGTGGACTTTGGAGCCAGACATCCCTAGTTCAAGTCTTGACATCAATTCCCTTATCGAGTATTCTAAGTTTCCCCTAAAGTTTTCCCAGATCTTGGTGCTTTTTCCAGAGAACCTGACATGCTTTAGTTTCCTTTTCTTCAGAAACAGACCTGGAGATAAGAATTCAAGGATTATTTTGCAGACAGTTAGAGGAAATGTATGTTGGAAGTGAGAAAGAGATGCTAGAAGGGGAGAGAGGCAAGAAACCTGCATTCTTAAACTAGCTAGTCCTAGAGACTAGACACTGAGACTAAGTGTGATATTTTGGGGTAGTCTTCGTCAAGGGTCAGACTGAGGGAGTCCTCATTGACTCTTCTCAGAGAGCCAATGAAATAGTCTTTGGAGCATCTCACTTGTCCTACATTTGGATAAACTATTACCAAGACAACAAGAGAGAAGGTCTCTTTGTGTAGCGTGAAATAGAGAGGGCACTGGGCTATGTTCCTTCAGCCTCTGTCATGCCGTGCAACAGGACCTCACTGAGTGTTAGAGGACTATAGCGTTTACATCAATAAATGCTTTCCAGAATGGTCCATAGAAAGCTCTATCTCTCTGCTGGTGGCCATCTGTGCCATCATTAACAGAGTCCTCTGGATGAGAACCTAGTTAAAGAACTGACCTGGATTCAAACCCTTCCTCTTTCTGTACCCACTGAATGAAAAAGCTTTTCAGGTTCTACACTTCTGTAAATGGCCAGTTCATAATTATTTGGGAGCTTGACAGATGGTTCAGTGGCTTATATGCTTACCATGCAATCATGATGACATGAGTTTCTTCTATCCCAGCACACACACACAAAATCTGGGAAACAGTGGAGAACAGAGATATCTGGACAACTGAAAGAATGGTTCAGTGAGAGACCCTGTCTCAAACACTATGATAGTGATTTTAAAAGGAGAAAGAGACCCAGTTAACCCTGCCCTCTACATGCACATGCGTGGATGAGCACACCCCAGCACATTGTTGTGCACAACATGCACACACACACACACACACACACACACGCTTTTAAAAAGATAACAATAATAATTGTTTTTTAACAGGTTCTATAATCTGTTGCCTCTATTCAGAGTGGCTTTGTAGCATGAAAGCAGCTATGGACAATGTGTCTATAAGTGGATGTGACCCTGGCTCATTGAAAATTCATGAACTGTCAAAGGTTGTCCATCATTGTGTTCAGGAGCCAAAACACCTTCCCTTATGCCTGTAGAACACTTACTAAAAGAGCTTTTAATTCTCAGTAGACAGTAGAAAGAGGTGTGAAATGAGCTCTGTGCAACCCTGCCTGGTTTTGAATGTTAGCCTGAAGGTTTCCTGTTGTAGAGGATTTACACAAAATGTTTACTATCTCACCAATATTTGTCTCACCTATAAAGCAAGGGTGATGAATACACCTGCTTCATAGGGTCATTTGGAGGATTGCATAGGCTAGTCTATATATTAGGATTGAAATAATATCTGCCACATTTATAATTGAATAAATATTTATATTATACCTATTTAGATTCCCACTGTTTCCTCTCTCCTCTTTATTAAAAATGATTTGGAATTATTTTCGAGGGAAAATTACAGGACAATTTTTCTAGATGTTTCTTGAGATTCAGATGTGGTACAGATATTTACTAAAATATTTGAATAACCTGTAAGAACTGTAGGGCTCAAATCAAAGGAACATTTGACAATTTTAGAGGCTTTGTGGGTTGTACTAACCGTGGAAAAGGGAGCTACTGGCATGCCATGAGTAGAAGCGAATGATGCTCGCTCCTGTGGCAGAATTTACCTGGTTTAAACTGTCATTAGTTCCAGGCTGAGGCCCTAAATTAGATATGTCACTTCTGCACTCTTAACCTCTAATATTTGACACAGTGTATGTCATAATATCACACATGACTTATAAATTATCACTATAATATTTTTTGGCTCATGAGCTTTGAAAAGATGGATGGAAATATTTTGTCAAGATAAGTACATGTATGCATGGAGGAAATTTTTTTTTCTTTCTTTCTCTTTTGAGTGGCACTATCATTGAACAAAGCTCTATTAGATGCCTTTGTTGAAAAATGTGTAATTTATTTTCTCCTAAATCAAATTTAAACACTGAAGGATTGTTTTGACAATACAAATGATGTCCCTTGCGTTCCATATCTTTCTATCAATCTGGGACAATTGAAGCTGACGGCGGACAGCCTCCAAAACCTGGGTCTTTGTTGTGATTTAAAGAAGCCTTTTCACCATAAATTGCAGAGGTGTCTGGCAGTGGAAAGTCTGCAAGACTGTTATTCATAACTATATAACACCCAATATTATGACAGTGGGCCCTTGAAGTGGAACACCCCCATGCAAATGATCTCGCTTCTAAATTTCATCACACCGGAACAATTTCCAATAGCTCTTTTCCATCAAATTCTCACCATGGCCTCTTTCTTTTATTTCTAAATATGGAGATCAGATCTTTCAACTTGACAGATAAATTTGCTAGAGAATTTTCAATTAAAAAAAATGGGTCTACCTGGTAGTTAGGGCAGTCATAGAGCCTAGAGGAGAAGGTACTACCAATGCTTTGTTAAGTGAACACAGTGTCAAGCTGCCTTCTAAATTTGCTGTTTGGTAATTTAGTACAAGTATTTGACACATTTGAGTTATTCTCAGCCCTACACTTTTTTTTTTTAAATCTGTCTTACTTTATGCCAATCTACAATCTTCCCTATTTTCTTTTCCATATCTTCACGTCTACTGGTTTTGTTCTGAAATACACTGAGTTTAATATGTGTGATAGTCAGTTTGCAACTAACCTTGGGAGTTTGGTGGCCTCACCAGTAGGTTATACAACTCAAGATAATGACTCCCCTTTCTCAGAATCTATCCATACCCAATAGCTCAGCAGGGAGGGTAGGGCCTCATGAGCCCAGCTCCCATCCATGACTAATTGTTTCAAATGGCCAGTCTTGTACAGAGTCAGTCAGTACTGCTAACTTCAGCATCCCAAGTTCGTAGTTCCAATGACTGTGCCATGCCCAGAGGATTGCAGTACACAGTCTGTCCCCATGTCTTCAGGCTCTTGATTCTGTGCCCCCTACCATGGTTCTCGGTGTTGGTCAGGGAAGACTCATTTTACAGAGGGCAAAGACTCATAAACGGTCAGAATGTGGTGATTAAATAAGCATGGGGTGATCATCCCTAGATAAGATGCCTTTATTGTCTGTTCTAAGGCTCATTAATCATCATTTTTAAAAAAGGGAGAGGCAGAAAATGAGTGCCAGAAAATGGGGATAAGTGCTGAGGAACCCTGTCTGCTGAGCACAGCGTCAGTGTGCCCAGGAATTCACAGTAGCTGTGTGAGCCTAAACAGATTGGGTCCATTACCATTTCAGCATGCAGTGGGACTATAGGCAGTTAACAGGTGCTGACGGAGGGGTTGTCATTTTCTTCAGTGGAATAGCCATTGACAATTTGCCTACAGTCTAGTAAAGAAGCCCCCCACTCATGCTTATCCAAACAACCATAATTAAACTCATAGTAACATACACTCACTGTCCCCCTACCACAAACACAGGGCATCAAAGTACAAGGAAAAAGAAGAAAACTTTCAGATGGAGATGAAGGGGCATAATATATATATATATATTCAAGAATAAAGTGGGTCTCAATAGGCCACTTCTGCTGTCTTTTCTTTTTTGTTGTTTTTGTTTTTGTTTTTTGTTTTTTTGGTTTTTTTTTTTTTTTTTTTTTTTTTTTGAGACAGGGTTTCCCTGTGTAGCCCTGGCTGTCCTAGACTCGCTTTGTAGACTAGGCTAGCCTCGAACTCACAGTGATCCGTCTGCCTCTGCCTCCTGAGTGCTGGGATTAAAGGCATGTGCCACCATGCCCGGCCTGCTAAGTCTTTTCTTAATGACCTTAGCTTACACCTGACCATCAGCAGGCTCCTATGGGTACTGTGAGACCTATGTGCTTATTCCTGTTTCCACCTTCCTGCTGCCCATGTGAAAAGCTGTGATGATTAAAGGTGGATATCCTCTGAGAAGAGGCACACTGCAACCAAGGCGTGGGGTTTTGATTGGAGGCCTTGCACAGTTCCCAGTCGGTACACTCTTACAAGGCATGTTTGAAAGCTTCGCTCTAGTCAGCTTTGACTTCTGGATTTATACCTAGTTTGGTCAACTCCATTCATCTTACCTGCCATTCTGCTTGGTAACTTACTCATCTGTAATTCCCACTGCGTCCTGACACAACACTGAACCATATAAATTTTCCTATCTGGTTCACTTTTTGGATCTTAATCCAGTGTTAATGGCTAATTTTGAAAAGTACTTATGACTCACACAGATATAATAAGTGGCTCTCAAAGACTTGATTGCACTTCTAGTGGGATAATAATATTTTACAGTTGGTTTGAATGAAAAATAAAATTGGACTTACAAAGAGTGACACTCTCCATCCGGGAAACTTGCTTTTGTTTCACAAACAGAAACCATTTGTCTCGCTTTGGATAGGAGACATTTATGTCACCAGCACCACCTACCATTTATTTTCTCCTTGGTGATACGAACTGGTGAAAGGCTGGCAGAGTACATACACACCGATGGAATCAGAACGGCTCTAGAACAGAGTTTCTCAACCTGTGGGTTGAAACCCTTTTGGGGGTCAAAGGACCTTTTCTAAAGGCTGCTTAAGACCGTTGGGAAGCACAGATCTTTACATTACGATTCATAGCAGTAGCAAAACTACTGTTACGAAGTACAATGAGAGTAACTTTATGGTTGGGGGCACCACGAGATGAGGAACTGTATTAAAGGGCTGCAGCATTAGGATGGTTGAGAACCACTGCTCTGGAGTGTCAGTTGTATGCTATCCAATACCCCACAGTAGCTATTCCTGGTGTAGGCCATAGTCTCTGAGATTTTTTAGCACTAGCAGAGACAGCCACTGAGGATAGGACGAAAGCGAAGATAGACACACTGTGGTTTGGAAGAGAGTGGTCCTAATAAGAAATCTTCTAAGTAACCATGTCAAGGTGAATCCTACTATAAATTCTTTAAAATGTCATTCTCTGCATAGATAGGCTACTTAATTATTATTATTTTTTTTTAGAAATGTCTTATAGTTAATTTAGTCAAAAATAAATATTAAAAGAAAATTTAAAACCTTTTTATTTGAATGTATTTTGCATGTTAGGCAGCTCTTAAAGAGGTAGACTCCACACACAACTGAACACTGAAGTTTTCGTTGGCCTTAGTTGAGCTTAGGACAGTTTCGTTATATGGAAGTTCTTAGGGTGTCATAAGCAGAAAGGTGAAAACTACATTTGAGGGGCAGAGCAAAAATAGCAAGAAGTTGGTAAGCTCCTCAGTGGATTTTGTGTGTTCAGGCATCCATTTTTTGCAGTAAAATTTTGTGTAGTTCATCTGCATCCTTACTTGTTCTCACCCGAATTAGCATGGTGACCTCGATGGTGATGTTCTTCTCATCAAGCGGTGGATTGGGTACGCAGACGAAGAGGATGTTATTTTTCCCCATTCGGGTACACGGCATATTGGGCGGGATCAGAATGTTTAGGAGTACGCTGCCTAGCTTGGTACCCTGCACTAAGAGCCGCGTCTTCTGATTCGCTGTAGATTTTAAATACAGCGTGCCTACACCTTTTTCTTTAAATTCATTGTCTTTCTGGTAAAATAGTTTACACTTTTTGGAGTAGAAAGTGCTCTCCTCCTCCTCTTCAACAAGAACCACCTCGGGCGGCTCATCCCCTTTGCCTCTGCACTCATCACTGCTGCCTTGTGCTGGACTCCGCAGAGCTTTCCCAGACACTCGTTTCCTCTGGGTGGTACGTTTACCAGTTAACCTGGAGTTTCTGGTGGACGATGAAGCGTTCATAGGACCAGAGCTTAAGGATGCCCACACTGAGCTTTCAGTGTTCTTGCCAAAGCCACTTGCCGTGCCAATTGCTGCTCCTTGTAGAGGAGCATCTGCTTTCCTTTCAGACATAAACTCTGTCTTTTCGGGTGTGACCAACTCTGATTGTAGGTTAGCGCCAGTAACTAAGGAAGCGGGCTGTGTCCCGACCAGGCCCCTGTTGGGCTCGCTTTCAGACAGAAAGCAGAAGCTGCTGTGGAACTGTTTTTCGATGGCAGCTAAGTATTTCTCATACTGTTTAAACACAGGCGTCAGATCACAGAACGGATTCGCGTTGACGTGCTTCGCTATCCAGTCTCGGACGGAGCAGTTCAGGCCAGTCAACTGCCTGTGGTAGATGCTCCCAGCGAAGGCTTGACTGAAAGCAAGGCGGGGAGGGACAGGAATCTGACTGTGACCATAAGTTTGAGGATCCGAGACCTGTTCATGGTCCAAAGAGGTGGGACCATTTGCAGTTACAGAACCCAAGGCTGCCTCAGGCTCTGCTGTGGCCCTGGCTGTGTTCTTCCTGGTTGTTGATCCTTCCAGAGGCTTCTTTCCAGGGCTTTCTCCCCCCCTTTTCCTCCCTCTGGCAGTCCCTCTACCATTGGTCTGGAGTTGGCCGTTTCTCCGTTTGGCTCTCTTTATGGTTCTATTCTTCAGGACCTCCTCACTGGCCAGTGAGAATGTTCCCGCCTCTTCAGCGTCTTCATGCCAGTTGTTGGCCGTCACTTCCTTCTTGGCATTTTTTTTGGCCATGTATTTTTTTTTTTTTTACTCTCCCTCAGGGTCCCCTCAGCTCTCCGTGGGTCTTAGGAGCTGTCTCTATTGGGCGCCTGGAGGGATTTGGTAGTCAGCAAGTCTGGCGTCTCCAAAAACTCTTCATGATCATCCTCTGTGGCCCGCACTCAGCGGAGGGACGTCTAGGCCTGACACCACTTGGGGAACGGCGACAGCACAGCGCGCTCCAGCCTGGAATCTTAGAGCCATTTAAATTTTAACGGATTTTACTGAGGGCCTCGCTCTGACTGCCTGAGAAACGTGGATATTCAGAAGCAAAACAAGCAAAACCTACTGTGTCTTTTTCTGATAGGAATTAAAACATCACATCTGTCTTTGGGATGCTTTGCCTTCCTGTATTTCTCTTCTTTATCTTTCTTGTCCACCTTTAAGGTACATGTAGTGATCTTCCACTTTACCAAGGCAATAGGTTCCAGGCCCCTAGTGATTGCCTGTCACTGTAGATATCACCGAACTAAGTTTGTGTACATATGTATGTGTCTATGCATGCGTGTATATGCATAGCATGTATGGCAAGTATGAGCCCAGTTACTACTATGTATATATACCCTTTAAAGGTAGTTTTTAAAATAGGTTTATAACACCAATAGCAATAATAAAGCACTTTAACAAAGTTATTTGAAACTTACCTGGTGTTTATTTCTAGAATTTTCCATTTAATATTTTCATACCACAGTTAGCTGCTTGTAACTGAAACCATGGAAGGTAGAACTGCATTTTATAGAGAGCTGCTGGAGTTCCTCTCCTTTCAAGATGGTATCTGCCTTTGCTATTTATTGTATAATATTTCATTTCTTCATAATTTGTATGATATAGATTCACTCAAATAATCAGTCAAGCTTCTAGCAAAGCAGAATACCTCAAATAATAAAATCACTATAAAATACATTTGTATTTTTAGAAGTCTCAAAATAGCCATTAGAAATACCTCACTTTATCTGGATTCTTTCTAACTTATTTGGTAGTCAAACCAACATAATTATACCAGAGATTAGTAAACCATGCCTTGTGGCCTGGCATGTATTTACAAATAAAATTTTATTGAAATGCATATAGATTCATTACATATTGTCCACAGCTGCTTTTTTACAATGGTGGAGATAAATAGTTATGGCAGGCACTGAGTTCCCTATGAAACCTAAACTATTTGTTATTCATCATTTTACAGGCAAAGTTTGCCACCCTGGTGAGTTATGGAAGTGGTTAGCATTAATGTTATTTGCTTTTTATTCATTTATTCAGCAAATATTTAATGTAGCTACTAAAGTCCAGATTCTGCCGCCCCCCCCCCCAAATCTGCCTGTGAACTGCTAGTTACCTAAAGTATTAAGATCCTCAAATTCTTTAGTGTGTTCCTTTTCTTTTTCACTTTTGGGGATGATAGAGGATGCTCCTAAATCTTAGTGTTGAGATTTTTATCTCTGTGTCTTGGGTTACGCTATCCTGCAAGCCTACCCCCAGGCAAAGATTTGAGTTCCAGAACTTCCATTGGTGGAAAACAAAACATCACACAAACATAATCTCAGGGATACAGAGGGATGGAAAGGGAGGCAGTTGGCTCACTGACAAGCCACCTGTCATCCTTGGTGACAAGGTTATGACCTCCATGGACAAAGTCTAGGAGATGGCCCATCTGGTGGGCAGAAAGCGGATATTTATTCTGACTATGAATGTCAGTTGAAAGCTACTCATGGGGTGAAGAGCAGAACCTGGCAAAGTCCAATTCTACTGTTCTCTATGTACTCAGCCTCCATAGCAGTAATGTTGCCTTCCCTGTATGTTGTTCCCTTTCCCTACCCAAAGGCACACATGTATTAAGACCTATTAGCAAGCACATGTATTAGTTTCAGAGGAATCTGCCCATCTGATTGTGAAATGGCATAATTGAATAATTTGTACTTTCTAGAGTTGGTACTCTCTTCATCAAGCCATGCTAAAACTTGACCTTGCTTATCAGACCATGGGGTAGACCTTGAGGCCAGCAATACGGTCATCTTCCAAAGCCTTCTCTTGGCTCAAAACTTCAGCTTAGTTCTTAAGTATGAAGAGGTAGCTGTGCTTTTCCTCTATTATGTTAGCTCTCCCCATGCTTCCTTCCCATCTGATCTCCCTTCCATCTGCAAAGATGAGAGTCTTTTCATGTTGTCCTTCAAACCTGCTGGCATCCTTCCTTGCCTTGAGCTAGTATTCATAGAACTTTCTTTCCTGTCATTTCCTTCTTTCTTCTCATGAGACTTGGCACCATTCTGGGGTTCCATAATCATTCCAATGACACTTGCCACTGTATTGCTTAGGTGCCAGAGAGATCACACAAATGACGGTGTCCTCTAACTATGCCCCATCCCAGGTTAAATCAGGGAAGAGTGCTGACAATTCTGATGGCATACCATCCATGTGTGTCCAAACAGTAAGGGCAATTTTGTTTGAGTTGGTCAGTTTCAAGCTTCTAAGGTTAATTCTATCCTCAAGCCCGCTGTGTGTGTGTGTGTGTGTGTGTGTGTGTGTGTGTGTGTGTGTGTGTATGTTTACATGCATCTGGGAGTGCATTTATGTGAAAGATCAAAGTTGACATCTTGTTCCTACCTGCCTTATTCTCCACATTATTTAGCAAGTCAGGGTCTCTCTGAGCCTCCCGGAGATAATCTGTTCTGGCTAGTTTAGTTAGCCAGCTTGCTCTGATCATCCCCTGCCTCTCCCTTGCAAGTGCTGATACTACAAACAGCTGCCATGCCTACTTCAACTTTAAGTCAGTTCTGGAGATCTGATCTCTAGTCTTCAGACTTGTAAGGTAAATATTCTACACATTGAACCCCCTTCTAGGGTCAGTTCTAAAGAAGTCTTTTCTGGGGCTTCTGAGATGGCTTAGCAGGTAAGGGCATTTGCTGCCTAGCCTGATAAAGCTGAGTTCAGTATCATCAGTACCAGAGATAAACATGGTGGAAGCAGAGAGAAACTCCTGTAAGTTGTCTCCTGATCTCCAATATGTGTGTGTGCAGACACACATATGTGCAAAGTGCAAATTTAATATTTTTAATGTCCTTTTCTAAGACTACTTTGGTTTTCAACTGAAGTGTCTAGTTCATCCTGATTTTCCTAGGACTTTGTCACACAGCAGCACAGAAAGCTCTATATCCCCAAACAAACAAAAACAAAACTAAAATCAAACCAAATGAAAGGAAAAAAAACCCCACCAGTTCTAGACAAATTTGGGCTGCTTTTCTTTGTACAATCTTGGTTTGTCTTTGATAGTTCAGTTTCTTTTATCTCTTTAATTCCAAATATCTTGATGCTATGAGTGGATCCTAAGGTGAAATTTCTCTTGATTGACTTAGGAAACACAGAAGGACATATTAGTTTGAAACAATGAAGGTAAAACAGCTGGCCCAGAAGACATTAATGTAGCACAGTGAGCAGCTAGTGCTTGATCCTATGGGAAAATGAGAACTAGGGAAAAATACAAATGTCCTTAAATTCCCGGTACAGAGTGAAGCTGCCTGGGAATTGGCATAGTAATCCTCAAGAGTCCCTGGTTAAGAGTTCTTCCCAGACAGCATGAAAATCTAGGTATTTTCAGTCATCTGACCTTGGACAAGGTGACTTGATTTGAGTTCCAGTATGAAAAACAACATGTAGTTCAGAAAGCTCCAGCTGGAATTTTGTAGGGGACACTGAAGGCACTGTGTGGTATGAAGGCATTAAACAGCAGTTACGATGAGTGCATGAGCTCTTGTTTGTACTCAGATCCACTCCTTGCCCATGGTAAGCTGATTTTATCACAGCGAGGGCGTTTTTCCATTGGCTATACTTGTAATAAGATGCTTAATGATAAATTGGCAAGCCTGGCAATTATTACTTGGTTGTAGTGAAGCCACTCTCTCTCCTTTAATATCTGTCATAGAATCCTGTTGCCCCTGTCCAACAGGTCTCTTTCTTGAGTGGGGGCACAGAAAGGTTCTTTTGGGGGTCAGAGTCATGTATGTTCTACACCCTGCAAAGGGAACCCAGGATAGATCTGTGCACTCTGTATGTAGATTGTCATGTGAGAGCACAAAGGCTACCTATGGTTCACAGCTCTACTGTCTACTTTATGGGATGATTGCCTTAACTAGCTCTTATAGCCACCAAAGCCAGATTCCCACATCAGTAGTGGAAAGAGCTGACACTGGGCATCTCCTTCTCCTCCTATGACTGACAACTTAGTACACTAAGTTGGGGAGAAAATATCAAGTTCACAGTCTCACTTGAACGTGGACCTATGCTCATAAAGTATGAGAGGATGAAAGAAATTTATTTTTATATTAGAAACAATTCTTTAGGTGTAGTTTTATAACTCCATATTTTCAAGATGTGAGCGTTGGGTCTAGCCAAAGGTGTTCCTTCTTCATCCCCAGAGCAGATCCTGTGAATGTGACATTTTATATGGCAAAAGGGACTTTTCTCATGTGAGTTAGTAAAGGATCCTGATGAAAGTGGGTGGACTCGGTAGAACAGAGCATCCATAATAGCCCTATCATTGGATGAGTGAGGAGCCATCCGGCATCAGAATGGCAGCTGCAATGACAGAACTGCTGGCCTTGTGATAATTTGAAGGTAGAGGGGAAGCCAGAGAGAGCAAGAATATTCTCACTTGGACCCTTCAGAAAGAATGTAACTCTGATGACACCTTTATTTTTGTCTCCTAAGGTACATTTTTAATCTAATCTCCAAAACTAGGAAATAATGTGTTCATGCTTCAAATTGTGATGATTCTGGTAGTGCAAATGAGAAATCTCTCCCATTGTCTCACACGTTTAAATGCTTGGTCCCTCCTTGGTGACACAGTTTGAAGAGGCTTAGGGGGTGTGGCCTTGTTGGCAGAAACATGTCCATGTCGCTGCAGGGAGGCTTTGAGGGTTTAAAGACTCATTCTATTTTGGAGTCCACTCTGTGTTTCATCGTTTTGGTTTATGATGTGAGCCCTGAGTTTCCTGCCCCTGCTGCCAAGGCTTTGCTTCACTTTTGTGGACTCATAACGCTCCACAACCGTAAGCCTGGATAAAGTCTTTGTTTGCCTTGCTCATGGTGTTTCGTCACAGTACTCACAGCAACAGAAAAGTAACTAACGCAGTGGTTTGACCTCATTAAAAATATTCATTCCTACATGTGTCATGCATACTAGAGGCATACTGATAACCATTTCTGTGCATAAAGGTGCAATCACAAAGGTACAAGAGCTTAGTGAAATCACAGCCCACAGCTCTATTACATAGTCATGCTGTGACCTTCAGAAATTGTTTAGCAACACTGAGCCTTGTTTCCTCATCTGTAAAATGGGTATTATAATATATGTAAAATGGGTATTATAATATATACCTTAGATTGTTATGAACATCAGCCATGATAATTTGTATACTTTGTTTTTTTTATTTTTTATTTATTTTTTGTTGTTTTTTTTTTGATAATTTGCATACGTTGTATAACATATTTCACAGAGTTCCTGGCATATAGTAAAAACTGAAATATGAACTTGCTGCAACGGAATGATAACAATCCTTGTTCTTCTGAAGCCTTCATGGTCCACAAAGTCTTGGCACATAAACAGGTATCACCCTTTCTCTGTACTTTAGCTTTCCACTGTTGAGGCAGAAAAGACAAATACATTTAATGTCACAGAATTAGTAAGTAGCAGAGGTGGAATTTGAACTCAGATAGCCTGGCCTTGATTCCTTGTCAAGGAAGGTAGCGAACACATCTCTGATAATCTAGAATAAAGGACAGATGAGATATGAGAGCTAAAAGGGAGACTGTAGAAGTAGTGCCACTAAAGAGCCCTGACATCTCTGACAGCATAGGACACTCATTATAGTGGTCTCTCTATTTATGGCATCCTCCCCCATGGATTCAACTGAGGACTGAACTGTTTTGGAAAAAGAGAGCTGCATGTGTACTGAACACGTGTAGACTTTTCTGTTATTATTCTCTAAGCAATACAGTATACTATGTATGTACTCTCTATAGTACACGAATGTTATATGCAATTAAGAGGTGGTATATTAAAGTGTATAGGAATGTATTTGAAGGGTACATCCTAGATTGTGCAGTCATGTACATGAGACTTGAGCATTCAGCAGTGTTTGAATGATGGAATACTTGTGCATGATAGCAGATATAAAAATCTAAACTCAGACAAAAAAGCCCCATAGATAATATTTATCTAGTCTGCAATTTAGCCAAGGGCAAATGAATTAAAGATTCAGTGAAATAAGAACTTTACTGAAGTATACTAGTTTGATTTACAGACTGTTAGGCGTTCTAAATTCAAGTACCATTAGAGAGTATAATTGCTTGCACTTAGAATGATGCATAAGCTGAAATTCCTAGGTGTGAGTGAATCTTTCCTGTTACTAGGGTTATATGGTGTGCTGGTTAGGTTTTGTTACTCTGACACAAGGCAGAAGCTAGTGCATAGTGTTTAATGGTATAACACTCAGCATCCCCAATACCTTACGTTGATTCCCATCACCAAGATGCAGACACATACACACTCATACACCACACACACACACACACACACACACACACACACTGCTGCTCATATCTCACTCATGAAACACAAGTGACACTTGGCTCCTGAGTCTTCCAGAAGCTAATCTGGAAAGGAAGAGATGTTTGTTTGTGATGTTTTAATATTATCCTTAAATGCTCTCAGAATTCTACCTTTCAACAGTGCATGTTTATATATGTATATATGTATGTGTATATGTGTGTGTGTGTGTGTGTGTGTGTGTGTGTGTGTGTATGCTCTTTTAGAATCCTTTTCTTCCTTTATAGGTGTGGCCTTCCTAAGTGGTCAGTGCCTACCTGTCTCCTGGCAGTGACTGTTTTCTCCTGTGTCTCAGCATAGTTACAGCAGGCCCATCCACCAAAACTTCATCACTATAGTTTTTATATCAACTAGTTCCATTGTAGAAATCAGACCCTGAGTGCACAGTGACTAGTGGAACTTCATTTTGTGACTCCAGGGTATACAATGTTATTTTAGTGTTTATAAATAATTTTAAGGCTATGACATTTGATCTTGAAGAAATAAAGGTAGAATAATATAATTTCAGGCAAAGATACATTAGGGTATGGAAATATTTTAGAATAGCATTTGACATGTGTGTGCACTGCCAGGAATCTCTACACTGAGATTAAAAGAAAGCTTATTTGTTCATGAATGACATCTTCTGGAGCCCCATGAATGTGTCCACTGTGATGTGGGCTCAGTTTTCTGTTGAGCTGTGACTCTTTCTCATGGATGTCAGGTAGATATGCATTAGGGGAAAGATAAAAGAGTGAAGAGGTGGGCTGGAGAGAGGCAATATAATTTTATTGAGCAATATTTCTCTTTTAAACGGACTCGTGGATAATTCAATTAGTTAGCTTTTGATTGTTCTTTTTAGTGCGTGAGCCCTACATAATGAAAACGTGTCTTCTTTGAATCTGACCATCACAAAGCCATCTTGTTAGGGTGGGTGACTTCCCTTTGTCTTAGTCACTGTTCTGTTGCTGTAAAGACATAGTATGACCGTATCAACTCTTATATAAGAAAGCATTTAATTGGGGCCCGCTTACAGTCCATTGTCCCCATGTCACGAAACATGGTGGCAGGCAGATACGGTGTTGGAGAAGTAACTAAGAGCTACACCTAATCCACAAAGTGACAGAGACTGGGACTGTCATGGATGGGCTTCTGAAATCACAAAGCCCACTCCCAATGACACACTTCCTCCTACAAGGCTACATCCTCTAAACCTTCTAATCTTCTCCCCAGTGACTAAGCATTCAAATATATGAACCCCTGGGGGCCACTCTTACTTGATCCTGCACTGAGCTTGACATAGCTTGTTGTCTTTGTGGCAGCCCTCATGTTCCTTTTCAATGTCTCACACTTAACCTTTTCCCCAGCTCCCTACTGAGTGTCACAAGTTTATCTCTCAGATTTGTTTGGACAGAGCCACTCACAGGAAGTGAACTTGCCTTAAACTGAATGGACAGCAGCCACCAAACAGCACTGTGAAACACTTCCCTCTGAAAAGTATCACAGCGGGCCACATAGGAGCCTGCTTGCTTCAACCATGCCATATGTAGTAGAAAGCTCCATGCAAGGCTGTGGGAGAGTCTGTTCTATCCATGCTATAAACAGATGAGAATATTAATAGCAGGCAGCAGGCTTTGAGAAAGATATCCCTCTCACATCAGAATCTGAATTTTGCATTTTTATTGTGAAAATGACACGAGTATAATTTTTAACAGAAACGTGGTGATTGGTTTCTTCTTATAGCAAGGATTCCACCCTTAACATAGTTGGTATGCCTCAGGGAGAGAGGGAAGCAGAAGTCCTAAGAAAAAGAACTAGGTTGGCGGGATGGAGCGGGAGTCAGTGTTGGAACATGAGGTCCAAGTAAGTATCACGGTTAGCACTATAATGTTAGAAAGAGTCTGGGCATCAGAGAGGGTCCTGTTTGTTCATCACCCCACTGGGGGCTGGGTATCATTGGAAGCTTGAAAAAAGGGGATAGAAGCCTGAATAACGGAAGCATTTTACATAGGATATAAGCACTCAGGATTATACACAGAGTTATGAGAGAATAGATTCTGAAGTAGAGCAGGTTTGTGAGTGAAGAACAGAGCTAGCTGCCAATGAAGGTCTATTTAGAGCATCCAGGTGAGGCCTCTTCTTTTTGAGAGTGAAATAATTTCATTTCTAGGAAGGTCCTTCAGGACAGAGGAGGAAAATGACTGACTTGCTCAGTGTGATTTTGACCTTTTGAGTTCTCTGACTATCCTACCTATTCTTCATCAAAGGCGAGGTGTCTCTTCATGGTCACACAAAGAAATGAATTTGAAATAAAAACAATCAGAATTAATTTCCATATGTGAACTTTTTATTTTCAGGTTTTTTTATAATAAAGTTTATAAACACATTAAAAATGTCAAAGTTATAGTTCAAACAACATGGCTGTTCTCTGAACTTACAGTACAAGTTTGTATTAGCTACTTTTTTTTTTTTTTAATCCCTATAGTAGATATCCCAAAGAAGCACTTTGAGGTAGGAAGGGCTGATTTTGACTCATAGTTTAAGGACATAGTCCATCTTGACAGGGAACCCCAAACCCAACATTTTCAGACAGGCTGGCTGGCCAACAAGCTCATAAGATCCATCTGTCTCTGTCCCTCACCCGATGATGTGATTAGAAGCACACAGGACCATGGCCTTCTTTGAACTCAGGTCCTCTTATTTGTCCTTATTTGTCCTTATTTGTCCTCTTATTTGCAAGTTCTCTTATGCACTAAGCAATCTCCATAGCCCAGTCTATTCGTTCTTACAGGGGTGGTATCTTCAGAAGCATTTTTTTTTCAGCCTGACTGGGGATGGAAGAACTATTATCACTTCCCATCTCCCAGACATACCCTGTGACTAAGAAAATCACCCCAGAATTTGCTATTATTTGATTATTTTTTTGTATTTATTAAAATGAAGCAACTGTCATATTAAAGTAGAAAAGGAGTAGTTGCATATGCAAATTACCCCTAAAGTTCATCTGCTGCTAAATGAGATGCCTTTCTCCTAAACTTAGAAATGCTTGACATAAATTATGACCTAATTAACATTTGCATGGTAATCCGGACTTCCTACAGCTTATCCTGCTAATTAACACATGACAAATGAGCACACATTAATATTTTATTGTGACATAACTTGCCCAAGAAAGCTTTTTAATGCCTTTGAAAACATTTCACACTTTGTGTATTTTTTGGTCATTTTCTGCTGTTATATATTTTTAATAATAAAATTGCCTCACATAAATTTAGTAAGATGGACACATTTGCAGACTCTAGGAATCTTTATTTTCTTCATTAAAGCTTTTAATTCAAATTATGAGACATATCTGCATTTTCAAGAAAAAAACTTCTTTCAAGAAAAAAATTCTTGCTGTGTGCATTTCAGTTAGCTGTCACTTTGCCTGGTAGATTCTGAGATTGGTCCCAGAGCTGTGGATCATAAGTAAATCAAACCGCACCCAAGAAAACAGCATCACACATAAGCCTACATTTGTACTATGCAGGTGACTTCCTGTACATTGAAATGACTAATGATTTTAATCTCTTTTCTGAATTACAATGCAGCAGGAGGTGAGGGTGGGGAGCTCAGGATATTCATACCTAGTCCTGCAGGAGAGAACACAGGTGCATACTAGCTGATTTGCCTGCCTTTGCAGGGTTTTCTGTTTTTTGTTTTTGTTGTTGTTGTTTTTTGTTTTTGTTGTTGTTTGTTTTACTTGGGGTTTCTCTATTATGACTGCAGAATGCATTTTCATCCGATCATATAAATCTGATCTGTGATCTTTGCAGTCTTGAGAGAAGACGTTCCCAACTAGAATAAGAACTTTTGCTGAGATGGATAATCAAGTCTGTGTTTCAAAAGCATGTTTCCCAGGTATCTAGTGAGCCTCTGAGACAGTCTCTATGTCTTGCCTTCTATGCTTACTTACATGCACTTCTGACATTATTGAGCAAGATTTCTTGACTAGTGCTAGGGTTGTGTCCATGGCTTCTCAAATCTGATACAGACAAACCCCTTCCTTCTAGAAGTTACAAGGGAGCCTACAAGCATGATGGAGAGCACAAACTGTTAGAGCTGTGCATGTGCTTCATTTAATGTATGTGTGTGTGTAGAGAGAAATACAGATTTAGATCTGTGGTATATACGTCTGTGTCAATCATCTATCTATCCATCTCTTTATTTGTATTAGCTCCAAATTGGAAACAACCCAAGTGTTTGCCAGAAGATGGAAGAAACAAACTGTAGTGTCATAAAAAGTGTATTCTGTTACTACATTAAATTTGGAAATTATATCGGTTTTAGTTGTACATTACTAAATGCCAGTTCTACCAATTAGCCATCTTCTTTCTCTCCTTCCTTACCTCCTCCTCTGTGTCCCTTCATTTCTTCCTTCCTGCTTGCTACCTGCCTTCCTTCCTTTCTGTTCAGTAAGCACTCATTAACTGACTGTTACAGAGTAGATATGATGACACAAATCTGAATGATGACACAAATCTATATCCCCACTGTACAGGGATGGCAGAAGGTGGGTGCATGTAGAGCTAGGACAACTAGGAGGAATGCTCAGACACAACTGGGAAGATAGGTATGGCTGCACTTTGGGGGGCTTCACCACAGTTCCTTCTGCATCACCATTTTTACCATTCCTCACTGGCGGCAGTGTCGTCTGTAATCAAAGAGAACAAACTCTTGCTGGCCGTTTGACCCTGAACCATAGCGCCTGGAGACAGGAAAAAGGATGAACACTCCCTCTTTACTTTCAGTGAAACATTTCCTACCAGCTACTAGGCAGCAGATAAACTAAACAACTGCTCTCAGTGTATGATGTACAAAAAATGAAAAATGCGAGAAAAAGGACTTTGGAATACATTGTATAACGTATTGTATAAGCCCAGAAAAGACTTATCAGTTGGGACTGGGCTCCACAAGTCTGCGTTTTGATTGGTTATGGTTTTCTGCAATAGTCTCGGTCTGTGGCAGAGAGAAGTTTTCTTGATGAGAGGTGAGACTGCGCTTCTCTGTGGGTATAGAAGGACACATATTTAGAATTTGGTTAGCAATTATACTCATTTATTGAGATGGTGGCTGTAGGTTTCCTCTAAGATCCATGACTTTACTAGCACTCAGGTAGATTTCTAGTTGCAGGCATATTACACCTCAGGTTGATAGGGTCTTAAACCTAACTAGAGAGCTGTTGTTAATGCCAAGGGTTATTGTGCCCTGTTGATTCTTGTTGTAGTTCACAGGTGCCATAGTTGGGGAAGACTGCTGGCTGTATAGCACCTTCTGGAACCATGAGATCTAGGCCTCAGGGAGAAGGCTGCCAGAGAAGACTTTGATGTACTCCATATAGGGCTTTCTTGTGGACCTATTCTGGAAATAACGTTTTCTCCAGCTCAGACAGATCCTTCTTGTTCATATTCACTGGATTTTTTTTTCTGCTGTCCTGAGGCTTGAGACTTCCTACTATAACCATGCTGATGGCTCTAAGCTTTTAAACCTTTAATCACCCTAATTCCTGAACTTGGGGTCGTGTTACTTAAGTAGGCACCACTACTCTCAGGGATAGAGCTGCTCTTATAGAAACATATTTGTGGTTTGCCCGAAACAAACCCCAAGAGCATGGAACTGGAAACCATAAACTTCTTATTTCCTCCAAAATTACACTTTGATCAAAAAGGGATCATACATTATGGCTTCAACAAGATTTTGTCCACCTCCCCTCTCTCTTTTCCTCCTACCCTTTTTAAAATTAATAAGAAATATGTTAGCACTGACCCGGCACTCCCCAAACAACAGAACCTAGCTGGGTCCATTCTTGCGGGCACGACAGGACCTCCCACGATATAGGGAGCCATGGGTTGTGCTTGCAGGGCCTAACTGCTGACCTACAGCAAGCTGGGAGTATCCTGGCTCTCACTGGTGGAAAGAGAAGATACAGGGGATTCCCGCCAGCGGTCTGAATCGCCATTGTTGCCAGCCGCCCGCCTGGGCTGCCGGCACTGACCCGGCACTCCCCAAACAACAGAACCTAGCTGGGTCCATTCTTGCGGGTGCGACAGGACCTCCCATGATACAGGGAGCTGTGGGTCATGCTTGCAGGGTCTAACTGCTGATCCAAAGCAATTTGGGAGTTTCCAGGCTTACAGGGGCATGGAAATTGCTGCCTCCTTGGATACTGCCAGTGGCCTGAAACCATATTGTCTCAGGCCTACCAGGCACTGATCCTGTAATCTCCAACAGGCAGATCCTTGCTGGGTCAGCTCCTGCAGACCCAGCAAGAACTCCCAAATTCATGGGAGAGGCTGGACGCTCCTACAGAGTATAGAGGCAGAGCTAAAAGACAGTTGCAGCCCAGAAGATCTGATCCACCTGGGGTCTTGGCTACAAAGCAACAGGAAGGACAGGCAGCTGGGATCAACCTATACAACCAGAGAGCTTGTGTGCTGATCTTACTCTAGAGCCCAAAACTGCTGTTCTAAATTACAGCAGTAAGGTGAAAAGGCCCAAACAGAAACCTACTTTGCATGACTCAGCCTGGAGCCTAAGGTGTTGAGAAAAATCTCCAGGAGTAGAGCCTGAATCACCTGCCTGGTCCAGGGAAATACTCCCTGATCCCCACAGGCAAGGGCACCCTACACCTATAATCAGGCATCAACTATCCACTCTCAAACAGGAAGGTCACTACAAACCACCTCCCAACACCAGAGTCACCAAAAAGACAAAAGGACAGCAAAAGAATGCTAACAAAAACTAAAACAGGTTGGCATCTCCAGATCCCAGCAATCCCAATGAAAACAACCTGGAGAACCCAAAAACAATTGATATACAAGAAAATGACCTCAAGTCCTTAGTAAGTAAGATGATAAGGGAAGAAACAAATAAAATCTGTAAACAAATGCAGGAGGAGGCAAACAAGAGGGCTGAGGATTTAAAAGAGTCATATAAAGAGGCATTTGAAGAATTTCAGAAAAATACAAATAACCAGATGAAAGAAATCATTAAAACAGTTCAAGACCTGAAGATAAAGATGGAAGCTATCATAAAGGAACACACGGAAGAAAAACATGATCGAGAAGCATCAGAAAAGAAAGCAAGCATCTCAGAGGTGGCCTTATCTAACAGGTTGCAAGAAATGGAAGAATGAATATCGGGACTTGAAGATACAATCGCAGAACTGGAAACATCCATCAAGGGAAATTCTAAATCTGAAAAGTGCCTGACACAGAGCATTCAAGAAATCAAGGACACGAAAAGACAAAACTTGAGAATAATAGGGATAGAGGAAAGAAAAGGCAACCGACTACACAGCCCAGAAAATATCTTTAATAGAATAATAGAAGAAAATTTCCCCAATTTGAAGAAGGAGATGCATATGAGCATACAAGAGGCATACAGAACACCAAATAGAATAGACCTGAAAAGAAAATCTTTCCGCCACATAATAATAACAACACAAAATATACAGAACAAAGAAAAATATTAAAAGCGGCAAGAGAAAAAGGCCGAGTAACAAATGAAGGAAAACCTATCAGAATTACTCCAGACTTCTCAACAGAGACCATGAAAGCCCAAAGGACCTGGACAGAGGTTCTGCAAACCCTAAGAGAACACAGATACCAGGCAAGATTACTATAGCCAATGAAATTATCAATAACCATTGACGGAGAAAACAAGATATTCCATGACAAAAACAAATTCAAACAGTACCTAGCCACAAATCCGGCTTTACAGAAGTTACTAGAAGGAAAATTTCACGCCAATGGGTCAAACTACAACCAAAACTACATAGGAAATAGGTAACTATACCATCGCAAAATCACAACCACACAAAATCTTGACTATTACAAATGCCAAAAATGAAGGGACTTAGCAGTCACTGGTCATTAATATCTCTCAACGTCAATGGTCTCAATTCCCCAATAAAGAGACACAGACTAACTGAGTGGATGCATAAACGTGACCCAACATTCTTCTGCATCCAAAAAACACATCTCAACCACAAGGACAGACATTGCCTCAGAGTAAAAGGCTGGGGAAAAATATTCCAAGCAAATGGTTACAAGAAACAAGTTGGGGTATCCATTCTAATATCTAATAAAATAGACTTTCAACCAAAATTAATCAAAAGGGATAAGGATGGACACTTTGTACTCATCAAAGGTAAAGTTAATCAAGAAAACATCACGATTTTGAACATCTATGCTCCTAATACAAGGGCTTCCACATTTGTAAAAGAGTTATTAACAAAGCTTGAACCACTCATCGATACCCTCACATTAATAATGGGAGACTTCAACACCCCACTTTCACTCAAGGATAGGTCTTTGAATCAAAAACTAAGCCGGGAAATAACTTCATTAACCAATGTCATGAATCAAATGGATCTAACAGATATCTACAGAACTTTCCCCCCAAACGCAAAGGATTATACCTTTTTCTCAGCATCCCATGGAACGTTCTTTAAAATTGATCACATAGTTGGTCACGAAGCAAACCTCAACAGATACAAGAAGATTGAAATAATGCCTTGTTTCTTATCAGATCGCCATGGTCTGAGGCTGGACTTCAACAGCAACAGAAATAACAAAAAGCATACTAACATGTGGAAACTAAACAACTTTCTACTTAATAACACATGGGTCATGGAAGAAATAAGGGAAGAAATAAAAGACTTCCTGAAATTCAATGAAAATGAAGGAACAACATACCCAAATTTGTGGGACACATTGAAAGCAGTGCTAAGAGGAAAATTCATAGCACTAAGTGCCTTTAAAAAGAAAATGGAAACATCCTACATAAACAACTTAACAACACATCTGGAAGCTTTAGAAAAAAAAGAAACAGAAACACCCAAGAGGAGTAGACACCTAGAAATAATCAAACTCAGGGCTGAAATCAATAAATTAGAAACAAAGAGAACAATCCAAAGAATCAACAAAACCAAGAGCTGATTCTTTGTGAAAATTAACAAGATAGACAAACCATTAGCCAATCTAACTAAAAGACAGAGAAACACAATCCAAATAAACAAAATCAGAAATGAAAAGGGAGACATAACAACAGACACCGAAGAAATACAAAGAATCATAAGAACCTACTTTAAAGGCATTTATGCCACAAAATTTGAAAATGTAAGGGAAATGGACAATTTCCTCAACCGATTCCATTTGCCAAAATTAAATCAAGACCAGATAAACAAATTAAATAGCCCTATTTCAACTATAGAAGTAGAAGCAACCATTGATAGTCTCCCAACCAAAAAAAAAGCCCAGGGCCAGATGGTTTCAGAGCAGAATTCTACCAGTCCTTCAAAGAGGAGCTAATACCGATACTATTCAAGCTATTCCAAAAGATAGAAATGGATGGAATATTACCAAATTCATTCTATGAGGCCACAGTCACATTGATACCTAAACCCCACAAAGACCCAACAAAAAAAGAGAATTTCAGACCAATTTCTCTTATGAACATTGATGCAAAAATACTCAACAAAATACTCACAAAGCGAATACAATCATCATTCACCATGACCAGGTAGGCTTCATTCCAGGCACGCAGGGATGGTTTAACATACGGAAATCCATCAATGTAACCCACCATATAAACAAACTGAAAGAGAAAAACCACATGATCATCTCTTTAGATGCAGAAAAAGCATTTGACAAAATCCAACACCCATTTATGTTTAAAGTTCTGGAGAGAGCGGGAATACAAGGCACTTATCTAAACATAATAAAGGCGATATACATCAAACCAATAGCCAACATTAAGTTAAATGGAGAGATACTCAAGGAAATCCCTGTAAAATCGGGGACCAGACAAGGCTGCCCACTTTCCCCATATCGCTTCAATATAGTTCTTGAAGTTCTAGCCAGAGCAATAAGACATCAAAAGGAGATCAAGGGGATGCAAATGGGAAAGGAAGAAGTCAAATTATCCCTATTTGCAGATGATATGATAGTGTATATAAGTGCCCCCAAAATTCCGCCAAAGAAGTCCTACAGCTGATAAACACCTTCAGCAAATTGGCAGGATACAAAATAAACTCAAAAAAAGTCAGTAAGTTTCCTATATACAAATGACAAACAGGCAGAGGAAGAAATTAGGAAAATTATCTCTTTTACAATAGCCACAAGCAATATAAAATATCTAGGAATAACCCTAACCAAGCAAGTGAAGGACCTATTTGAAAAAATTTTAAATCTCTGAAGAAAGAGATTGAAAATGACATCAGAAGATGGTGGGATCTACCTTGTTCGTGGATGGGGAGAATTAACATAGTAAAAATGGACATCTTAGCAAAAGCAATTTACAGATTCAATGCAATCCCTATCAGAATACCCACAAAATATTTTGAAGATGTTGAAAGAACAATTCTCAACTTTATATGGAGAAACAAAAAGCCCAGGATAGCAAAAACAATCCTATACAATAAAAGATCCTCTGGAGGAATCTCCATACCTGATCTCAAGCTGTACTATAGAGCAACAGTAATTAAAACAGCATGGTACTGGTACAGCAATAGGCTAGTGGATCAATGGAATCGAACTGAAGACCCAGAGATGAATCCACACACATTTGGTCACTTGATTTTTGACAAAGAAGCCAAATCCATTCAGTGGAAAAACGACAGCATCTTCAACAAATGGTGCTTGTGTAACTGGATGTCTACATGTAGAAAAATGCAATTAGACCCCTATTTGTCATCATGCAGAAAACTCAAGTCCAAGTGGATTAAAGACCTCAACCTAAAACCAGAGACATTAATCCAGTTAGAGGAAAAAGTGGGGAAGAGTCTGGAACACATAGGTACAGGAGAAAACTTCCTGAACAGAACACCAACAGCCCAGGCCTTAACGTCAACAATTAATAAATGGGACCTCATGAGGCTGAGACACTTCTGTAAGGCAGGTGACACTGTCAAGAGAACAAAGCGACAGCCTACAGACTGGGAAAAGATCTTCACCAACCCTTCATCTGACAAAGGCCTAATATCCAAAATATATAAAGAACTCAAGAAATTAAACACCACCAAACCAAATAACCCAATAGAGAAATGGGGCTCAGAACTAAACAGAATTCTCAACAGAGGAATATCAAATGGCTGAGAAACACTTAAAAAAATGTTCGACCTCCTTAGTCATCAGAGAAATGCAAATCAAAATGACACTGAGATTCCATCTTACACCCATCACAATGGCTAAGATCAATAACTCAACTGACACCACGTGCTGGCGAGGATGTGGAGAAAGAGGAACACTCCTTCATTGCTGGTGGGAATGCAAACTTGTACAACCACTTTGGAAATCTATCTGGTGCTTTCTCAGAAAAAGGGGAATAGTGCTTCCTCAAGACCCAGCTATTCCACTCCTTGGAATATACCCAGAAGATGCACTACCACACAATAGGGACATATGCTCAACCATGTTCATAGCTGCCTTATTCTAATAGTCAGAACATGGAAACAGCCTACGTGTCCCTCAATAGAAGAATGGATAAAGAAACTGTGGAACATTTACACTATGGAGTACTACTCAGCTATTAAAAACAAGGATTTCCCAAAATTTGTGGACAAATGGATTGAACTAGAAATTATCATAATGAGTGAGTTAACCCAGAAGCAGAAAGACTCAAGTGGTATATACTCACTTATATATGCATACTAGCCCAAGGAGCATGTCCCATGAAAGCCTTCACTTACCAGGAAACTGTGACAGAGGGGAGAATATCCTATTGGGACTCTAGATGAGAGAAGCATGGGAGAATAGCAAAGTAGAAGGATTCACTTATATTGAGACCCTAGTCCAAGGGGAACGTCCCCATGAAAAACTTTAGCTACCAGGAAAGTGGGTCAGAGGGGAGGACATCCTATTGAGAGTTTAGGGAGAATGAGGAAATAGAAGGATCCAGAGGGTCCTGGAAAACTACAGGCAGGTCTGGGCCCTGGGGTCCTCCTCAAACTATGGCACCAGCCAAGGAAAATATAGGCAGTAAACTTCGAACCCCTACCCAGACTAGCCGATGGACAGGACATTCTCCACCGTTAAGTGGAGAAGGAGATCTGACTTTCACACAAACTCTGGTGCCCCATATTTGACCATGTCCCTTGGATGGGGACACCTGGTGGCACTCAGAGGAAGGATAATAGGTCACCAAGAAGAGACTCAATACCCTATGAGCATATACAGGGGGAGAAGGTCCCCCTCAGTCACAGACATAGGGGAGGGGAATGGGGGGAAGTGGGAGGGAGGGAGGAATGGGAGGATACAAGGGATGGGCTAACAACTGAGATGTAATTTGAATAAATTAATAATAAAAAAAGGGAAAAAAATTCAAGTGACACCACATGCTGGCAAGGATGTGGAGAAAGAGGAACACTCCTTCATTGCTGGTGGGAACGCAAACTTGTACAACCACTTTGGAAATCTATCTGGCACTTTCTCAGATAACTGGGAATAGGGCTATTCCACTCCTTGGAATATATGCAGAAAATGTTCCACCACACAACAAGAACATATGCTCAATCATGTTCATAGCAGCCTTATTCATAATAGCCAGAACCTGGAAACAGCCTAAATGTCCCTCAGTTGAAGAATGGATAAAGAAACTGTGGTACATTTACACCATGGAATACTACTCAGCTATTAAAAACAAGGAAATCCTGAAATTTGTGGACAAATGGGTGGGACTAGAAATGATCATAATGAGTGAGTTAACCTAGAAGCAGAAAGACTCACATGGTATATACTCACTTATAATTGGGCACTAGCCCAAAAGACATGTCCCAGGAAAATCTTCACTTACTAGGAGATTGGGATAGATGTGAGGACATCCTACTGAGACTCTAGTTAAGAGAAATATAGGAGATGGGGAAATAGAAGGACTCAGAAGGTCCTAGAAACCTACAAGAAGAACGTCGTGATGGGTGGATCAGGTTCCAGGGGCGTCTGCTCAAACTATTGCACTAACCAAGGACAATACAAGTAGTAAACATCGAACCCCTACTCTGATATACCCAATGGACAGGACATTCTCCACAGTTATGTGCAGAGCAGGGACTGACTCTGACATGAACTCTGGTGCTTCATATTTGACTACCTCCCCTTGGTGGGGAAGCCTGATGGCACTCAAAGGAAGAATAAGCATGCTACCAAGATGAGACTTGATAGCCTATGACCATTTATTGTGGGAGGAGGCCCCCCTGGTCTTAGACCTAGGGGAGGGGAATAAGGTGAAAGCGGGAGGGAGGGAGGAATGGGAGGATATAAGTGATGGGATAACAATTGAGGTGTAATCTGAATAAATTAATAAAATTAAAACTAATTTAAAAAAAGAAAAAAAAGATATGTTAGGTATTTGTTTACTGTCTTCTCTTCATATGTAACAATGATGCAGGGAACAGAAGAATGACAGGGTAACATGTGTGTGTGTATGTTTGCACATATGTGTGCAACTATGTATGTATATGCATACATATGCAGGTATATGCGCATGTATACAGAGGTCACAGGTTAACTTTGATTATCATTCCTTGGCATCATAACCTTGTTTTTTGCAGGGCCTCTGACTGACCTTGAATTTGGGTAGGCTGGTTGGCCAGGAAGCCCCAGAAATCCTCCTGTCTCTGCCTCTCTAGCACTGGGAATACAAGTGTATACATTATGCCTTTAAGCTTTCTTATATAAGCCCTGGGGGTTGAACTCGGCCTTCATACTTACATAGCTTACACTTTACTGAGTGTATTAGTTAATTTTTTATGACCGTGAAAAACACTATGCCCAAGGCAGCTAATAGAAGAAAGAGTTTTTCTGGGCTTACAGTTCAAGAAGGTGAGAATCCACAGTGGCAGAGTGGTGGCAGGAAGAGGAATAGGAATCTGAGGGTTTACATCTTGAACTGCAATCACAAAACTGATCATGCACTGGGAATGACCCAAGGTTTGGAACCCTCAAAGCCTTGTGCCCAGTGACATATTTACAATAAGGGCACAGCTCCTAACAGCATTACCAACCATGGACCATATATTGAATATATACTCAAAGCCTTTGAGGGACTGTGTCATTAAGAAATGCCCAATATCCTTAGCCATTAGGGAAATACAAATCAAAATGACACTGAGATTCCATCTTACACCTCCCTGAATGGCTAAGATAAAAAACTCAAGTGACAGCACATGCTGGCGAGGATGTGGAGAAAGGGGAACACTCCTCCATTGCTGGTGAGAGTGCAAACTTGTATGACTACTTTGGAAATCAATCTGGTGCTTTCTCAGAAAATTGGAAGTAGCTGTACCCCAAGACCCAGCTATACCACTCCTGAGAATATACCCAAAAGGTGCTCCACTATACAACAAGGACATTTGCTCATCGATGTTCATAGCAGCCTTATTCACAATAGCCAGAAACTGAAAACAACTCCATGTCCCTGAACTGAAGAATGGATAAAGAAACTGTGAAACATTTACACAATACTATACTATTCAACTATGAAAAAGAAGGACATCATGAAATTTGCAGGCAAAGAATGGAGCTGGAGAAAAATCATCCTGAGTGAAGTATTCCAGATCCAGAAGGGCACACATGGTATATACTCACTTATAAACAAGTATTAGCTATGTAACACAGGATAACTATATTATAATCCAGACCTAAAGAAGCTAAGTAACAATGAAGACCCTAGGGAGGATGGTTAATTCTCATTCATAAGCACAAATAGAAGAGACAATGGAAGCTGTTGAAGAGAGGGAACAGAATGGGAGCCTACCATAGAGGTCCTCTGAGAGACTCCACCCAACAGGGTTTTGAAACAGAAGCTGAGTCTCACAGCCAAACTTTGGGCAGAGATAAGGGAGTCTTTTAAAAAAATTTTATTTTATTAATTTACTCTTATTACATCTGAATGGTTATCCCATCCCTTGTATCCTCCCATTCCTCCCTCCATCCCATTTTCCCCTTACTCCCCTCCCCTATGACTGTGACTGGAGGGCACTTCCTCCCCCTTTATATGCTCATAGGGTATCAAGTCTCTTCTTGGTAGCCTGCTATCCTTCCTCTGAGTGCCACCAGGTCTCCCCATCCAGGGGACGTGGTCAAATATGAGGCACCAGAGTACGTGTGAAAGTCATACCCCACACTCCACTCAACTGTGGAGAATGTCCTGTCCATTGGCTAGATCTGGTTAGGGGTTTGAAGCTTATGGCCTGTATTGTCCTTGACTGGACCCATAGTTTGAGCGGGACCCCTGGGCCCAAATCTGCCTATCATAGTGTTCTTCTTGTAGAGATAAGGGAGTCTTATAGAAGATTAGAGGGATAGATGGACTTGGAGGAGACAGGAGCTCCACAACAAGACTAATAGAGCCAACAAATCTGGGCCCGGGGGTCTGATACACCAAACAAGGACTGTGCATTGATAGGACCCAGGACCCCTGCTCAGACGTAGCCTATAGGCAGCTCAGTCTCAATAGAGATCCTCTAATAAGGAGAGCAGGGGCTATCTCTGCCATGGACTCTGTTGTCTGCTCTTTGATCTCTTCCTCTTGGTGAGGTTCTCTACCCACCCACAGAGGAAAAAGATGGAGGCAGTCCTTATAAGACTTGGTAGGCTGGGTTCAGTTGATAGGGGAGGCTCCCCCTCTCTGAGGACTAGGGGAGGGTCATAGGGGGAAAGAGGGAGGGATGATGGGAGTGAGAAGAGACAAGAGGAGGGACTATGACTGGGATGTAAAATAAACGAAAATTTAAAAATAAATTAAGAAAACCCCACTACATTGAGTTATCTCCCCAGCCCTGAGGGCTAATTTTTTAAATAATTTAATTAATTTATTCATATTACAACTCAATTGTTATCCCATCACTTGTATCCTCCCATTCCTCCCTCCCTCCCTCTTTCACCCTATTCTCCTCCCCTAGCTCTGTGGTATAGGAGGACCTCCTCCCACACTGTATGGTCATAGGCGGTCAAGTCTCATCTTGGTAGCCTGCTTATTCTTTCCCTGAGTGCCACCTGGGCTCCCTGACAAGGGGAAGTGATCAACTATGGGGCACCAAAGTTCATGTCAGAGTCAGTCCCCACTCTCTACACAACTGTGGAGAATGGCCTGTCCATTGGCTAGATCTGAGTAGGGTTTCAATGTTTACTGCTTGTATTGTTCTTGGTTGGTGCAATAGTTTGAGCAACCCCCCCTTGGCCCAGATCCACCCATCATGATGTCTTTTATAGGTTTCTAGGACCCTCTGGATCCTTCTATTTCCCCATTCTCCTACATTTCTCACACCTAGAGTCCCAATAGGATGTCCTCACATCTATCCCATTCTCCTGGTAAGTGAAGACTTTCATGAGACATGACTTTTGGACTAGTGTCCAGTTATAAGTGAGTATATAACATGTGAGTTTTCCTGCTTCTGGGTTAACTCACTCAGGCTAATATTTTTTAAAGTGTTCATTATGTGAGAAAGTGTGGATGACTCAATACCATCCCTGCATTTTCTTATCAGCCCACTATCTTGTTGAACACACAGTATTTTGCAAAGATTGTCAGTACTATAGGGCTCCCAAGTCCTGCCATTGAAGATTTTATTCAGTAGCTATAGAGTGTTATACAGACTTCTGAATTTGGGGGTACATCTGTGAAGGGGAATAGTTTAAATTCTACAGTTTTCAATATATGTTAGAATGTTCTTTTGAAAATGACACTGGGACTATGGGAATTGATGGGTATATGAACCATAACAGATAGATCCTGGAATGAACTTAGGAAGATGGTGTCAACTAGTTACTGTGTCTCAATAGTGGAGATGATGATGTGATAGGGGGAAATTAGGGAAGGTTCCTAAGAAGTAGCACTATGCTCTAAAATTGTAGAGCATGGAAATCCATGTTCCCATGAGTGACAGTTGCTAGCTTAGCCTGTCTGTACATTAGATTTTTATTTCTAAAATGGTGCAACCATTGCAAGGAATAATGAATAGGTTAAAACAGTAATTTGCTTAAAACACTATTAGAAACATTGTAAGCACTAGTTGACATTCATTCTCATTATACTTTTGTTACCAAGGGTTTTAATCCTTGAAATGAGGCTTAAAGAATGAGGAAGAGTCAGCCAGAAAGAGGACCAGATGTGGTAATAGCAGGTGGCTTTTGATCATGGGCAAAAAGAACAGATGTGAGAAAATGTCTTATGTTGCTTGATCATAAATGCCACAGGATGGGAGGCTTGAGAACTGGGCTGAGGCCACATGATATCTCTTAATTTTGTATATAAAGAAGAGGATGACGTTTTAACTGTTGTTATTCTGGGGAGGTGGAGTGTGGATTTGGATGAGTAAGACTGGAGGTGGGGTGAGGAGTTGGTTGGACCTAAAGGATTCCAGGTGACAGATGATGTAGAGATAGAATTAAGATGGTATCTTAATTCATAATTTGCTGTAAAATGCTCAAGACTGGGTAATTTCTGAAGAACCAAAGTTTATCTGGCTTGTGCTTTCAGGCACCAAGACTTCTAAAAGCATAGCCTTGCCTTTCAGGCCAGCATGAAGTGAAGATTTTCTTTCTCTCTGGTGACAAGGCAAAGGACATCACATGATGCCACAGTAAAAGCCAGTGTGCTAGCTCAGATTTTACCTCTTTTCATTATAACTGCACTACTCTCATCAACAGAACCTCATACTCGTGGTCCCCGAAGGACAGCTGCCAAAGATCACCCCTCCTCCAGATGTCACTGGACATAAAATAAAGTTGAGGATTAAGTTTCTAACACATGAACTTTCGAGGTGACATCACAATCAGAGTTGATAGATTAAAAAGAAGGGCCAACGAATGTTAAGGAGTGAATGAAATTGATGTCTTAGTTTTGTGTTTAAATATAAGAAGGAAGCCACAGAGAACCAACTTCTGGCCTTAGAACTAGATCAATGATAATCACAGATAAGATGGAAGGAGATTTTAAGGAATGGCCGCTTGTTGTTAAACTTGTGGCATCATAGGATATTTCTAGACAAATATGTGCTTTTGGTTGGGCATTATGGACCTAAGAATGAGTGGTGGATCTTGTCTGAAGTCTGAAACATGTGACCTAAAGGCCAGTGAGGCTCTGGTAACTTGAAAGGAGCAATTCTGGCATAAGGCATCCAGAGCAGTGTTGATGTGTTTGTGCTGTTTTCAGAATTAATTAATTTGCATTGGAGTACAATGGACTCCAGTGATATTTTCCTAAAAGGGAACAATGCTCTCCTCCCCCAGCTCATTAGAAGGATTTCTGTAGAGAGGATCTTTGTTCAATGACAGACGTTTGAATTTCAGGCTTCCAGAGGAAATTAGCAGACAGCCCATCCTTGTTCAGTGTTAATTAGAAAATGGGTAGATAAACAGTGGGAAAGGCGTCCTTTGGTTAGCCTTTTCTACTCATGGGATTCTTGAAAGATTGCTTATGCCATGGTTTTGTGACAGGAAGACATTATGCATTTACAGAACATTAGATTTAAGTAATTATGATGCTGGTGGATGAACATTTTGAGTGTGACATTTGTGTGGTGACGTTCTGTAAGTATGTATGCAAGGCTGTGAAGAATTTTAACACCAAACTCTGAGCCTAAAGTTCAAATTCCTGTATTGCATGTGACCTCAAAAAACCACTTAAATTATTGAAGCTTTAATTCCACATTTCTAAAAATTAGAAATAAAACTGCCTACATTAAAGGAATATGATTAAACTAAATTGAAAATGAAACCCAGAAAAAGAATTTGGCAAAGCTTGTAACTCTAACTTTGCAAGAGAGACTTTTTATCCCCTTGTATCAGAAGCCTGAGATTGGAGGAGGCGAAACAGTAAGCAGCCCATTTTACAGGAGAGCTGAGATACAGTCTGTGGTGCACGGATCTCTTAGCTTTGTAACTGCGCATACATTTCCTTTGGCTAAGTTGCTTCAATCAGGAAAATTGCCTTTTGTATCCTGAAAGTACATCTTACTTAGGCTTTTTATTATTTGATTTTATTTTTGGTGGTCCTATTGAATAGCTCCAAAATTTTATGAATTCAGGACAAGCGTTTTACCACTGAGCTACATTCTCTTTCTGCTATCCTTTCATGTAAAACAGTTTCTTGTTAAATTGCAGAGACTGACCTTGACCTTGCTCAGACCCCATCAATTCCCCAAGTAGCTAGGCTCACACGCCTGTGGCACCATTCCCACTATTTGCTGTCTGGTAATCTTTTTTCACCATATTGAGTGTTCCATTTCAAAATCTGGTGGAATTATTGCAACAGGATGCCCTCATTGTAAAGTTTGTTCTCTCAAATGATATCAGACGTTGACAAAAGGCACATTTTTAATATGGCTCCTTGACACAGTTCCATCACAGAACATAGGCATGGGATTGGTAAATACTGTTTTTGGAAGAGTATTTGAATCTGTGAATTTCGTTTGTCAAGATTTGCATTGAGGCTGTAATAATGAGGTACTGCCCTGGGCTGCAGAATTTCTGCCTACCTTTATATGTGCACACACTAACAATAGCAGGCATAAACTTAGCCTCAATTTGGGTTTTCAAAGGGGTCTGGGGTCTATGTGACTTCGGTTTTTACTTGGGATAATAGTCTTTTTGGTATGACCAGTGAGCTGCTTTCCACTATGAGTCTCTCCCATGAGGTAATTCAGAAATCAACTTGGGATCTTTGATAAAAGCATTGAAAAGCTAACTAGAATAGCACATTTAACTCAACAAAGGAAGGTCTGTTTCAGGAGAACAGCAACAAATTGCACATGAACCCAGGTCCTATAAGTGACATTTTCTACAAACATGCATACATTCATGCATATATATCATATCATATCTTAGAATAAATAAGCTATCAATTTCTCAAAATATATTTCAATATCAATCCAATGGAAAATTTTAATATTATGACTGCATATAAACTGTTGTTTATTACAAAGTAAACTTTCACAGAGCACTATTTATAGTTTTGGTTGTTTGGAGACTGAAGGAGAAACTCAAGCTGGCAGCAAAATTCACTAACATGTGGGGGCTGGTAGTGAGGAGTTAGTGTTGTACTGTGCTATAATCACTATTTTAGGTTCACTTGTCTCAATATATAGTTCAGTTCCTACCTTGAGGGTAGGAACAAGGCTGCATTTATAAGGTGTTCTCTGAGATGGGCACCATTTTGGTTCCTCTGAAAAAAAAAAAGTGAGAGTCCTGAATTAAAAGACTTTCAGTCTCTGAGCTGTGAAAGCCTGACTGTCACTCTCCAGTTTCCTGCTGTTTGACATTGAAGAAGTCACTGCCCCTCTTGCCTTATCTACTTTCCCATAAATAAGAAGGAGGTATCCTACCTGCCCTTTGGGGATTCTATAAGAATGTATTTAACATTTAATAAGGAATTGCCCCTTAATCTGCGAGGAATTAATATTTAATATTAATGAAGTTCATGGCCCTTCCTTTTTAACTCTTTTCTTTGTAGTCGCAAAGTGCTTTGCAGCACAAAAGCACACGAGTGAGAGAAGATGAAGGCCATGGCTGTGTCACGCAGTGCCAGATGAGACTCTGCCTCTACAGTCAGAGGAGGGCTCTGTCTAATGACAAAAGAGTGTTCCTAGCAGATAAGGAAACTAACCAAGGCACACCACTATCCCTACCCTTGAACCTACATTATTCCTGTCGAGGTAGTTACCTATTTCAGGTAGTAAACACTTTGCTTCTCGAGGAATCATACGTATTTTACTTGCCTGTTTCCTGCAGGTTTTATATGAGAATCACTTAAGCTAAAATTACACGTCAGAAAGACTGGACAAAAAGGCTCCAGAATGGTCACTGTGTGATTACGATTGGTTTCTTTGTTCTTTCCTATTCTAAACATGGCTTAACACATCTCTTTGAGTAGCAGGGAACAGAGGCATTAGGACTGGCACGTGGTGGTGAATTTAGTCAACAGGCCAGTGGGCACTCTTGGGATTTGTGGATTGGCACAGTGATACTCCTGACGTTTGTGGGAAATGGAGATGAACAGGATGTGTCACTGCAGATCTCAACGAGAGTTCCTGAATGCTCTAGCAGTTTTGGGCTTTAATTATTTTTTTATTATAACTTTTATTTGGGCATGTTTTTCTTCCTTCTGGTCTATTACTGACTAGAGGGCATTGGGTGTTTAATGCTCTCTCTCCCTCTCTCCTCCTCCACCATACCCACCCTCTTTCCTTACTCTATTGTGTGATACAGCCACCAGTGTTGCTTGGTAGCCTCCCTCTCAGCTACCTCAAGAGCCTCTTTTTCTTTCTTTTTTCTTTCTTTTCTTTTTTAAAAAATATTATTTCATTAATTTATTCTTAATACATCTCAATGGTTATCCCTTTCCTTGTATCCTCCCCTTCCTCCCTCCATCCCATTTTCCCCTACTCCCCTCCCCTATGACAGTGACTGAGGAGGACTTCCTCTCCCTTTATATGCTCATAGGGCATCAAGTCTTTTCTTGGTAGCCTGCTATCCTTCCTCTGAGTTTTTCCTCTTGCATAATCTCCAATGTAAACAGCACAACAGGGTCATAATTCATATTTCTCAGTTTAATTTCAAAGAATGAGAACCCCAGTATCTCAGGCCATTGCGCTTTTGGTGGTGCCAATAACTGCATGCTCCCAGACAGGTGAATTACTTTTTCTGTCAATATTAGAGGTGACCTGACATGTGATTTGGTGAATATACTTCATAGTTGCCTAAGGTCACCCCTCAGTATGGAAAGGAAGTTTCAATAAGTAGGAAGGAAGGATAGCTGATGGTAATCTTACAGTTACTGTGTTACTGTGATTTGCTGTGTATAAATATATACAATTATGATGTCATAATAATATAATATATATTTTATATAAAATGCATACAATTATAATGCAGAGTTATATTGTTTTATGGATTTAACATATATTTAGTCTTTGATTAAATTTGCTCATAACTTAGAAAAAAGGCAATTTTTCTTTATGTATAACTTTATTACAGCAATAACTTTTTTCTGCTCTATTCATAGGCTAATATTGTTAGCACTTGGAAGTTTTTTTCTAAATTCTCTACAAGTGTGTCCCTAAAATTTAAGTTTTATCTCTAACTCTTCATTTCGTCTCCTTTGAAAATTATTTTTCTTATGATAGTAAAATTGGTTGCCTTCACTCTTACACATTATAGGTCTTCCTACTTTTATATAGTACCTGTAAGTACGTGCTCTATGTTAAGGTCACATATTTTCCTCCCCTTTGATATAGGACTCCGTTCATAGAAATGGTATCTCATGGACTAGTGGTCATGGCAGGGGTAAAGGATGGCTCAGGTGGTGAAGCACTTTACCCTATGAGGAGTCCCATTTCTAGAGCCTATATATGAATTCTGAATATAGTGATAGGCATTTGGCATCCCAGCACAAGGGAGGTAGAGCCTCTCAAGCTCAAGTTCATTGGCTAAGCACTGTAGCCTAGTTTTTGAGTTTGCAACCAATGACTGTCCCTCTCCAAATAATGTGGAAAACTTTCCTGATGATACCTTGGGTTGTCCTCTGGCCTTCATGTGTACTTCCACTCCCCCCCCCCCCCATGCATACATGCGTGCGCTCTCTCTCTCTCTCTCTCTCTCTCTCTCTCTCTCTCTCTCTCTCAAAGTCTGTCTTCTTTATTTGTTTGTACATTTCCCATGCTCCCTAGCACCCAGTGAGTGGTCTAGGCAAATTAAACATTTGGCATTATAATGTGGGAGTGATAACATGAGCATGGGTTAGCAATGGTCACTTACTATGTGTGAAAACACCTTTTATGACTTCTGGAAGTTGAGTGTCATGTGTTGTTTTTCTGATAGCATAGGGGATTATAATTCCAAAATTAATAACTAGTAAAGGAATCCTGTGCTTAAAAATCTAGAAGCTGAACATGACGTACAGGCCTGTAGCCTTGGGAGGCTGGGGAGGGGTGGGAAGGATTGTGATTTCCAAGCCAACCTTGGCAAATGGTGTGACCTCATCTTAACAAACACAAACCCTCAAAGAAGAAAAAAGAAGATGAACAATGAAATTTGTTTTCTCTACGACAGGATCTGCGAGGGTCTCAATGAAGTAGTACTATCTCTGGGGAGGGCACCGTATATGCAAAATTTAGGAAACTCATGGGATTATGATGAGTTCAGGGAGGGTGACACTTAGTGTAGAGACAAGGGGAATGGTAGCCTTAGAGTTCTTTAGTGATTGCTCACAGGCAGCTTTTAAGCATTATTGCCAAGTCCAAAGGAAATTCCAATTTCCCAGACTCTAAAAGGCAGTTCAAATATCTAGAAATGAGCTTTAATCTGGACTATAGGAGGATTTTTTTGTAGTTAGATTAAAGCTAGAATTCCTTGGGAACATGTGAAACCAATTCCCACCTTCCAAAAGGAGTCATTTCCCCTACCTCTGGCTGAAGGGACGTATGGCTCTCCATTGACACATATGAAATCCCATGCCATCCTCTAGGCTTCCTCAGTAACATGAGTACTTGTTATACAGTTCAAAGTCCCCATACCAGACCTCCCCACACAGCTATTCACCCTCCTTATAACCCCACTATTCTCACTGTGCTCTCTCTATTCTCTGTCTCCGGCTATTCTCCCTTCTTGCAGACGGTCCTGGCCATCTATGTCCAGTCTGCTAGACATGTTCAGTCTACTTATTTCTCCTTCTTCCAGTGACTCTTCCAGATGCCCCCCCTCTTATATATAAAGAAACTTCACTTATAGTAGTCATGTGATAGTTTCTTTTCCTGCACCATCTTGCATACAATTATCACTGTGACTCTGTCAGAGTATGGATTAAGATGCTGCTTTCCATCAGCTTTGAGGGTATTTTGATTTTTTTTCAAGTCTTATCCTGACTACTAAGAGTATTTATTCCACTTATTCTACTCTCTCATGGTTTGGTCACATATTTAGCATTCCAAGGAACTACCCAGAAACTTGAAAACCAAGGAAAGGACACTCTGTATGTGAAAGGCTTTTCAATTATAAATTTCCTCAGATTAAGACTTTCATATCCTCTGGTGCATTCTGCAAATTCTCTGCCCACAAGAAAACACTGAAATAATAGCATAGAACACAGCCATGCCAAAAAATTTGTGTCCAGGATAGAAAGTACTAACCATGGGTCCTGATGTTTATTCCAGAAGTTGAGGAATAATTTAGGTATTTGAGAAAACTGACAGCTGATACTTGATGGATCCCACCAATGTTCTTTCTGTCCTGGGGGATTTTTTTTTCTCTATTCCCAGGTAGCACAGCCCACTGATAGACACTGAGATTATGAGTCATTAGCCAGCATATCTACAGGTGGAGATTTGCCAATAATCCAGTTTAGTGATCTAGAATGAGAACCACATATAGTCTTTTCCCCTCTCAAAGTATTCCAGGAAACCAGATGCTTCCAGGATGCTCTTCAGGTCATTGTGCACAGTGTCCATGGTTTTCATTCTGGGCAGCATATCAGGTGTCACTAACTGTACAGAAGCCAAGATATGCCAGGAACCTGGAGATGCACATTGTTTTCTGAGACATCTGTCATACCTTGAGAATCTTCTTACTCTTTTCTTTGATCCTTGATAGTAGCGGCATGAGATGGCATCTTGTATTTCTATCGCAATTGCTGGAACTACTTCTAATTGCTGTGTGCTAAAGCATCATTATTTTTTTTTAATTTGCATTTCCTTTTAAATCATAACCAACTATATAAAAACATTTTTATTATAATATTCCCTCCTGATTTCAAAACTCACAGCTGAATTGCTTTATTTCTTAAAAGCTCTTTATTATATAATGGGACTTGTTTTTTTTTTTTTTTTTTGTGGGGGGTGCAGCTTTGGGGAAGGAAAGTTATCAGAAAGATGAGCCATCTCTCCTTCCTTTTAATGTAGTCAAAATCATAAGGGCAGCTTGTCAGTAATAATGGTTTTGAAGCTCTGAAGTTTGCAGGGAAGTAACCTATTGTGTTATAAACCCATTTTCCTCCCAGTATCCTGGTGAAGAGCACCTTTGATGTTAACAGATGACAAAAGATTTCAGGTTGTGCTCTCATAAGTGATTTACTAGAAGAATCTTCCCCCTTGATCAGGACCATGGAGGTCAATGTGGGATGTTAGAGCATTATTCTTGCAGGATCATCATTTTATCCAAATGAAAAGGGTTTTCAACAAGACACCCCACAAATCCTGAGACAATAATTACACACTTGGAACTGAAAATCTTGCATGTTTGCAGACATTTTAGAGTTTGACATTTGTGGCTTTTCTCACACTATGAAACATTTATGTGCTGTTCAAATAACCCTGCTTAGTTACTATTGGATACCCACTGTTGTAAGGGAATCGCATTTAGAATGGAACTGAATCTAATTTGCACAATCCATAAGCTCTTATGCCCAGAAAGTTGGAAACAATAGTTAATAGTGCTGGGAAATAGATGTAAATTTATCTTGGAGGGGTTTTATTGTTGATAATGGTGGTAAAAGAAAGGAATTATTCTCAAAATTGCATCTCATTTAGAGAACATGGGATTAGATTATGTGTACTAGATACTTTGAAACAGTAATTAATGGTATTTCAAATAATTTATTTTAACATGGAAACATAAAAACCAGATAATTGATAGATATCATTATAGAGAAAACACTTTAGAAAATACATATCAGAATTCTTATTGTTTTCTTCCTTCACTATTTTTCTACCTCCCTTCTGTTAATATGTCTATGCGAATTATTTTGTTGAGCGGGCTTGCTATGTCCTCTTTTGCTTCTACCATCCATTAGGGTTTTCTACCCCACTTTAGACTGTTTGGTCCCAAATAAAAGACACAGACTAATTAGATTTATTAATAAGCCTTAGGCAGAGATCCATTTACGGTAGTTCTCCAAGAAGGCTACTTTCTAGCTCCATGCCCCAAGTTACTCACCATGTTGGTCCTGCCTGCTTCTCCTCCATCAGGCCAGCCCTGATGACCATGTTCTTTTTCTACCTCTTCTTTTTCCTCCTGGTCCCTACTTCATACCCCAACCAAAGCTCTGCCTACTTCTCTTCTGCCCAGCTACAGGCTGAACAGATTTTTTTTTTTTATTATTAACCAATAGGAGATCATTGGAGAGCAAAGTGTACATAACATTAATCAGAGTATGTGACAAAGAATTCATCTGGACTGCAACTTGGATTCAGCATTTGTATACATAGAACACCAGACAAATCACCAACGGATGCTCATATATGTAAGGCTGGATATGGTGGCACATATTTGTAATATCAGCACTTCCAAGGTCAAGGCAGAAGGATTAGAGGTACAAGACCAGCCTGGGCTTTATAGTGACATTCCATTTCTAGAAAGGAATTTCTATATTTTAACTTATTAATTCAGTAAATATACTTTAAACTAATCCTATGTGCAGGTATAACCATATGATAATCAGCTTTGAAAATTCTATTTAAATGAAGAGTTTAATATCTCACCACAGTTTCTGAGGCTTGGGGATGTGGGTGGTTGGGTCCATGATTTCTGGATGTTGCTGAGCTTAAATACCATGGTATAGGGGCGTAGCAAAGTAAAGAGGCTCACTTCAGTAGCCTGGAAGCAGAGAGCCCAAGAAAAGAACCCAAGAAAAGAAACAGCACATAAGGACATGTCTTTAATGACCTGTTTCCTCCAAATATGCTGTCATTTCCTGTCACTTATGACTCCTCCAACATGGAACAGGCATCTCATATTCAACCCCTAGAACACCATATGAAACATAGCCACTCTTTTTTTTTATCTATCTGCTTCATAACAAACAAACACTAAAGCAAAATCATTCAAATGTAGTCAGGAGTAGTTTTGTTTTGCTGGGATGGTTTTCGTCATCAGTTGAGAGTTAATATTATTGGTCAGTGTTCTCTAGAGGTGTAAAACATTTTTTTCTAAATATATAAGTAATGTGAACATTAAAATAATATGGACTCATAGAGTGTCCAGGGGCTAGAACATCTGAAAAATCACAGAGCAATCATTATCCAAACTCCCACAGCCACTGTGAACTAGTGATGTCAGGAATATACACTGGCTTTATCCTTCCAAAGAGTTTGGTTTTATTGATCCCTTTTGGTTTTGATGCACAGCAGCTCCTGCTATAGTAACTAAGCAGATGGAGACTGTGAAGTTATGTCTGTGTTGCTGGCCAGAAGCTAGGAACTCTCAACACTGGTCTATGTTCAGCTGCTTATAAGCAGCTTAACTTTTGGCAATCACCAAATATTCCTGGGTTTCTGTTTCCTGCTCAGTAAAATGAAAGTATCTTGCTAGATAGTTCCTTAGTTTGTATCCATCTGGCAGTTTTGAACCTGTGTGTTCTTCATTGCTTCTACTTGAAGTTTATTCCAAAACCACTGGGTGCTTTATTCTGAATATGATTTCTTTACATTTAATAGTGCAAAGCGGAGAGGGGGGGGAGTATGACAAAACTAATGCCACAGCTCTCAACCAAGGGTCAGTTTGATATATCTGGTTTTAAAGGGTTATCCTTACTACATATATTTGAGTAGACTGTAGAAAGTCTAAGGTCGTAGTCAAACTCAAAGATTATTTCAGTTGATACACTGAACAATTATAGCAGTATCGTGAGTGATGGGGAGAAATACTCCTGATTCTGTTTAGAGGTGCGTCTAACAGGACATACTCACAGCTGTGATGAAAAGCAAGAGTGAAAGGGGTGTCTAGAAGGATTCTGTAGTTGCTTGTTTGAGTAATTAGGTAGTAGTTGCTGATTTCAAGGAGAGGTGTAAACTTTGTCATGAGGATGTGTGGAAAGTGGCCATCATTTTGGTTCTATGCTGTATTTGAGGACTGAGGTTGAATATAAAGTTAGACATATTTGTCCTTAATTCAGAAGAAACATCAAACATGGGGATTTAAATTTGGAAAATGTCAAAACTGCCAAAATGATATTGAGGTGATCAATTCTGACATTCCTCAGTTTTCTCATCAATAAAGTAAATTGATGCTCTTTTGTGAGGATTAAAAGATAATGAAAGCATTATAAAGTGTGTATAACACTGCTTGCTGACTATTACATAATTAATAAACATCTTTCATTTCATTATGACAAAGAACAAGGAACATGTAGGTGCTAAATTAATGAACATGACCACTGTGAAAGTTAGTCCCAGAGGCATGGACGATCTCAAACATGATGAAGTGAAAGTTGGGCTTCTCTGGCTCTTTGGTAGAGTTGGGGTGGGGGGGGCAGGACCTGAGAGAAAAGGAAACATATTTATAATTGAATATAATAGATAGTTATTAATTGCATCTTCCAGTGAAATCTGAACTGTGACTCCCAGGATCCACATTATCAAAGTTGACTATGCCAGCTCTAGACTTTGTGGTTGAATGTGGTCCTGACCCTCTTTGCTTAGATGGAGAGATCGTAGAGTCCTTGAGGTGCTCAGAGCGAGTCTGTTTAATAATTCAACCAGTATTTACATGGTCCCTTGATGTCTGAGGTAACTCTTGTTAGGAGTAAAGGATAAAAGATTAAAGAGAGAAATATAAGCAATCCTGATCTGAATTACAATTTCTACTTTAAAAACCATGTTTGTGATTCACAGACTCTGTTATATGTGTGATCTCCAAAATGAGGTTGGCTGGATAATCTCCTAAGACCCCTCTTAAACACTCAGTGACTAGTTCATTATAGTGACTGTGCACTTGAGGTTAGCAGCCTGAGACTTTCTAGTCACTAAGAACTCCCTTGGGGCTGGATGTAGGGGCACACACCCTTAGTCCCGGCACTCAGGAGGCAGAGGCAGGTGCATCTCTGAGTTCAAGGCCAGCATGCTCTACAGAGTAAGTTCCAGGACAACCAGGGCTATACAGAGAAACCCTGTCTCAAAGTAAACAAACAAACAAATAAATAAATGAGTGAATTAAAAATGTAAAGCTATGAAAAGTAACTAATCGAAGCTATGAGTTTTGATGACAAAGACCCCAGTGTTGTTGGAATCTTGATGTCTTGGTAAAAACTGACAGGTCACCCAAGAATCTTTGTCCAACACTCAAAAGGAACAAATCCCTATAAGGCTTATAATTCAGTCTGTAAAATTAAGCAGTGATTTATAGATTACATGCACTTGTAAGAAATAATAGAGATGCTGCGTGCTTTTCACTCAAGTTCTTCTCTTTTTAATTATACTTTTAAATGCTTGAGACTAAAGTATTTACATTCTTTATGATAACTTCTTGAAAAACCACAGTAGTCTGTGCCAGCCAGCTTGAATTTTTACATTAAGATTTTATACAGGGATAGGACGATATTCCATCAGTAAAATGCTTGCCTTGCAAGCGTCCCCCAGAACTCACCTTAAAAAACAAAACCAAAAACTAGGCATGGTGGCACACACTAGTAATCTACCACTGTAGGGGCAGGCACAGGTGGATCCCTGGGGCTTGGACATCAATTGCAGAGAGACACTATCTCAATAGTCAAGTGGATGGCATGTGAGGAAAAACATCTGAGGCTGCTCTCAGCCCTCTGCATGTGAGAATACATAACATAAACCCACCACAGCAGTGCATCTGTATATACACTAGCATGGACACACACACACACACACACACACACACACACACACACACACACACACCTTGGTGCAATTAGAATTATAAATGAAAAATTTGGATACTTGACTCTGAAGATAAATGCAGGCATCTTAGTTAAATCCATTTTCTCTGGTCCGTGCCCTGTGTATTCCTCCTTTAACTGGTACCCTGCAGGTATGGATAGTAGTCTAGACAGGCAGCCCCTCCGTGTACCCCTTTTTGTAATGCTCAGCTCAACCATCATTCCTTCTTCAGCGTCAGTTTTCCTTTGTGACTATAACCTCAAAGGACAAACATATCTGCTCTCACTGAAGATTCTATAGCATCTGGCAAGGGATCTGTCACACAGAGAGGCTGCATGCCTTTATTGGGCGGTGAGAGAATCAGCTACTCTCCCCAGCTGAGAAACATGTATTGCCAAGAGTTAGATCAGAGAAAAACCAGATTGTGAGTATTGGTGCTAAAAAAAAAAAAAAAAAAAAAAAAAAAAAAAAAAATCAATGGCAGTGAGATTTTGAATCTCAGAGCCTAAAATCTAGATCCTTTCAATAGGTTTCCATCCACCAACCACCACTCCCCGTGGCATATATATCTATGTGCTCAGACACATGAGAAAATATTATTCTTCAGAACAACCAAATGGGAGTTCAGTATCAAAAAGGCGGACACTAAAATATCTTGAAAGCAAGTCAGAAACCACTATCCATCCGAGGACTGAGTTCCCAGTGGAGAACGTCTTTTGCTCTCTACTGTTATTTTGTCATCAGGACAGGCTTCTGGAAATTACTTCTCTATATTATGATAGTGTGAATCAGTGCTTTTCTAAACTGCTCCTGTGGCCCCCTGGGACCCCGCGAGCATTTTGTTTCCTATGGATAATAGTGCACTGGGGACTGGGGACTGGGGACTGGGGACTGGGGACTGGGGACTGGGGACTTTGTCTTGGTGGGTTATCTGAAACTAAGTCTGATAAAGGAGTCCACTCTCTGTCTAGCTCTGAGCACAGACAGAATAACTTTATAAAGCATTACTTAATAAAAGTTATTTTTCTTTTTATTTATTGTGTGTGTGTGTGCATGTGTTAGTGTGTGCTTGTATGTACATGTGTGTGCATGTGTATGTGTGTGCAAGTGTATGAATACACATCTACACATGCCACAGCATGGATGTGGAGGTCAAAGAACAGCTTGGGAGAGTCAGAGGACTCTGAGTTATTGCTCTGAGACTCAGAATGTCTGGCTTAGTAGCCAAGGCCTTCACCCACTGAGATATCTTGCAGGCCCCAAGGCAAATACTTGTTATACATTGGTTTGGTTGGCTTTTTTGGAGCCTGGAATTACTGGCTTGCTTTCTCTTCAGGCTTCTTTCTTTAGTTCTCTAAACCGTAAGATGAAAGGTCTAAGTTCCGAGGCTTCATTCAGGTTGTGTCATGCCCCATTCCTTCAGCACCGAGAAGTCACTGGGATAAAATGGTAAACACAAGGCACTATGGTGCCTATCTTCAGAAAGCTTAGTGTCTTTCTTTCTTTCTTTCCTTCCTTCCTTCTTTCATTTCAGTCTCTTTTATCATTTTCTCCTTTATTGAAAATAGATTCTTTTCTCATTTCTTGATTATAGTTTCCCCCGCTCTACTCTTCCTGGTTCCTCTCCACCTGCCCTCCCCTCTGAATCCACTCCCTTTATGTCTCTCTTTAGAAAAGAATGGGCTTGAGAAAATAAAGTATAATAAGATAAAACAAAAAAAAAATCATATGGAAGTTGGACGTGGTGACCCAACAGAAAAAAAAAAAAAAAAAAAAAAAGACCCTAGGAGCAGGCACAAGAATCGGACAGCCACTCGTTCTCACAGTCAGGGGTCCCATGAAAATAGTAAGCTGAAGTCGATAGTGTATATGCAGAGCACCAGTTGCAAACCCAGGTGAAAACTTAGTTTCAAGCCAAACTAGCAGAAAGGCAGACACAATATTAAGGAAGGAGATTTAAATTCTTACCAACTGTGACAAGCTATTTCAAATTCAGGAAGCGGCTGAGAGTGAGAAACTCAAGATGATGAGGATGGAGATGGCCTACACACCGCCAACTTCAACAAATACTCTCCTAATAAACACGAATGCTTTCCCAGAATACTAGGCCCAGTCAAGGTCAATATGTGGTAGATCATGACAGCTGCATTTAAAGCTACTTAGACAAAAACATAGAATCTACCATTTCCTTTGTATAATTAATAATTCCAAGTGTAACACACATTGGCTTTTGATAATCAGCTACCACCTCATTGTTCTATGTTTTCATCAAGTGGCCAAGATGCCCAGTCCCAGAAACACACCAGCTTCCTGGTAGCCTAAAGCGATACTGAGGAAGGTACTGAGAAAATGGAGACAGTATAGGCTTAATGAAGAGGCAGTCATCTTGGTAGGGAGCTGTAAGAAGACACCATTATGGGGAGAGATTTCAACTTGTTCGAAGAAAAGTTTTAGATCAACAAGACAGTTCTTGTGACAAACGGTGAGGGAAGAAGGAAGAAATTGAGTTGTGGCTGCCAGTAAATTCATCCTTCTATCTCAGGCATATCTTTTATGGGGCTTATTAAATGTTTTGCTTAAAGGGTTTACAGGCATATCTACAAGCAAAAGAACACTTCTTCCTTCCAACAAACAGTTCTCAGAAGCCCTAAACAGAAAGTCCTAATGTCTAGACACTTCCCAGAATAGCCAATGAACTGAAATGTGCCAAGTCTAACAACGCAGCTGGCTCCAGGTGCATGTAGAGGACTACAGGATAAATCATCGGGGCAGGGAAACTGCACCTCCATCCAGGGATGGAGATTTATACCCTACTTAGCTTTTTGCCTAGGTGGACAAAGCCAACGGTGAAAACCTAATTCCCTTGGGATTTTATCCTCTCCTTCATTAAATACAATGTTTCTCTTTTGGTAAATAACCAGTGCAATCTATGGTGAAACCAACTTTTGCAAAGGTTTTTTTCTCTCAAAAGTTTTCCATCCTTCAAATATCTAAGATGGTGATAGCTGTAGGGAAAAAAATTGATGATGAAAGAAAGAAAGCTGGAATGTCCAGGGGACGTTTGTTGGCCTCTCTTGAGAACATTCTTTCCAGCCTATTCTGTAAGCATCCTTTTACACGTCTGTCAGGCCACAGCTGATGATGCCAATTTACATCTCTATCTGTATCTGTATCATCTATATCCATACATCGTTACCCATGTCTGTCTGGTTTGTTCCCAGCAGCTTTCCTTACCACTTTCCCCTCTCTACCTTATCTCTTGGTTTCATGTAGCTCTGTCTTGCCATGAGGTTAATGTCCACTACCCTTAACTTGGCTGTGAAATAAAAATTACCTTAGCAGATCCATTCCCAACCCTTCTTGCCTCGTATCTACCATTTGTTTTGCCTCCTGTCACCCCCCCCCAAAAAACCACCAAAAACCTAAAATCATAGAAAACTTCTAGATGTTTCCCATATTATAAGTAAGCCATAAAATAGTGTGTTGGGATCTGGGTTGACATGGTAGTCCATTGGAGTCACTTTCTGTCTATCTATGCCATGACACCATTTATATTCTTCTTTAACTGACCTTTGGCAGAGGGTACACAGGGTAGTATTCACCTGGAGTTACAGTGGGTGATGCTTATAACAACCTTTGTATAGTGAAACTGTATGGTTTCACTACCCCACTTGAGGTGTCCACAGAAATAGGCAAAAGATGACAAAAAATAAAAACTTGTGTTTCTGACCTTCCTGGAAGCAGTTTCTTTATTACTTATCAATGGGCATATGTGTTCTTTCTCAAGGCTCCTCTACCTCGGACATATGGCATATGGCCATTCTTGCCAGGACTTTTTATATAGTGACCTTTTGAACTTTTTTCCCCTTTTTACAGCACCTACCTGTCAGAACTATTGTCTTGTTATGATCGCAAAATAAATCTAATCTGACAGTCCTTGTGGAGCAAGAATTCTGTTTTTCCAGATGATGTCAACTTTTTCTCTGAGGCACTTTCTCTTTCTCATCAGAATAGAGGGACCCCAGGATATTGTGATTGAAGATGAGTGAAAAATACACGTTTTATATTTTTAAAAACATTACATCTATCAAAGTTCTAATTCTATCTGGTAATGACTTCCAACATTAATGGACTTATAGAAATTATTCATCTCTCCTATGCCAGTAAATCTTTTTCTGACATATAAATAATTTGTTTACCTGTCGATGCTGCAACTCAGTCTTACTTCTTACTTCTCCCATTGGAATGTGAAGGGAACAAAGATAAGATGCTTAGTCTCTTTTGTGTCCTGATCCACTTTTGGTACCCAGAACACATAGTTGGGACTTATAATTATTTGTTCAATGAATAAAAAAGAAGACTTACTTTATACCCTTTCATCACAGATACAGAAAGTCAGCTCTTATACATAGGTTAAAAAGTGATTTGTCATACTGATGGAGGGAACCTTAGGGAATGTCAGGTATCAAGGTTGCAATGCAGGAGAGACGTTTGGTAGTTCATGGAAGATGAGAAGAAAGAAAATCAGTTGTCGCATCTCTGCCACATTGGCGACATTCTCATGGGTAAAATGAGGTCATCTGCCCTTGGTGTTGTTCTAAGGTACTTCATGGCTCTTCAATGAATGTTCATAGCCTCCCAGTTTCACTTCTCAGGTTTTAGCCTGGAGTCAACAACCAGAGAGGCAAAGTATGATTATAGTGAGTGGGAATTTGGCTTTCATTCCTCATTGGACATTGTTTTGGCAGCTGTGGAGTTCCTTGCACAACTGTAGCACTACATCTAGGATTGTAGAAGGCCACCTAGGCATCCAGAAATGGGCTGTGATCCTCTCACAGGCCTTATGGTGGCTTAGAATCAGTTATGTGCCATTGTCTTCACATTAAGGGAATGAGATTGGATGTTTCCCAAATATGCTTATATCTTTCTGGGCATGCCTGCTGTGTTCATATACTGGATAGAGATCCCAGGGCATGTGTGACTCAGCTACTTACAAAGCCTCTAGTCTCTCAGACCCATGAAACCCACTTCTCTGCCCTTGATAGTACTTCAGATGGGAGTATAGACAGAGAAGGTTTCTTTGAGTGGTGTTTTTATTTTTTCATAAATTTTATTTGTAATATGAGAGATATTTGTGTAATGATCTACGCCTGGTGTTGCTCAAACCCATGGGCAATTAGGACATAAAGTAGTAAGGCACTTTTATTTCTGAAGATAGGAGCTGAGGAAGACTTGTAAAGCACTCAGTTGGCCAGATTATCTGGGGCAGTGGTGGTGATGGTGGTGGTGGTGATGATGATGATTTTTGGCAGTCATAGAAATAACTGTAATGGACAGCACTTACTGAGAACATTCTATATTTCAAACCCTGTCAGATATCTGCCATGCATTAAATAATCTAATTATGGCAAAAATATCCTATGAGTTAGGTACTGTTTAGTATCCCTATTTTGTAAATATGGGAGGTGGATTCAGAGAGGTCGAATGATCTGCTAGAATATTAGAGCAGACTTCAGAAATTCTCCTTAAATACAAATTCGTTGGTTTCATTACTTTGTTTTTGTTTTGTTTTCCTCCTCTATAATTTCATCAGGTCAGAACATTAGCTACTTTTCCAGCCAAGGAGACTAAGGCTCACAGGAGGAAGTGAAGTGACTTCTTCCACCACAATTGACAGCTTGGAATCAGCTGGGATTTAGAACAACAAACCCAGTGCTCTGAATTTCTAATCTAAATGAGCTCCTATTATAGTGTGGCATAAAGTCCTACAGAAAGATACTGACAAGAACAGGGAGTGTGTCTGGGTAACATACAAACACATGAACACATACAGATGTACATGCGAGCATACGCATCCACTCATATACATGCCCTGTACCTTAAGAAAGCCACACAGCACTTTTGTAAGGCTTAGAAAGGAGAGTTTGGAAAAGTTGCTCTCACAGGTAATGGGAGAGAGTAATCAGATGAATTGGAAGGTTTTGGAAAACATCTAATTACCATCCAGCAGGTGTGTACCCCAGGGCACGCTCAGCAGGTAAATGGTACCTGGGGATCCCAGGAAATACTTCTTTGAGTAAATGTTCCTTTTCTCTCTTCAGCCTGCTCCTGCAAGCTGAGGGATTTGATAACAGATGCTCAGGGCTCGTTCTTATTAAAGCAAAAGAATTATGTTGTCTGTCGCTGTGTGTTGATGCGCTTCCCATGCATGCCTCCACCAGCAGTGCATCCTGAGAGAAATGTTCTCCTTATACACAAGCTATGGGGACTATAACCTGGGGTTGGGTTTCTTGTGATTACAATGACAGAATCTCACCTTCATTAACAGCAGCTTTTACTCCAGACACTTCTTTCCCATAACAATCCTCATTTGAAAGGAACACCTTTCAGCCTTGGGGCCATAGCAATTATGTCAGGTTGAAGAGCAGTTAGTTTCTACTTATGTTAGAGTAAACAAAGTAAATGATTGTCTCTGTCTGTTTACCTTCTCTATCTGTGTTTGCTTCTGTGTTTATCAGCGGGCACAGCAGTACTCCACATTTCTCTTCTGCCCTCGAATGAGCTTTGGATGAAATGATCCTTTATAACGTAGGCTAGTGTTCTGTTGTCCCGGAGCAGTTATTCAAGTCTTGAGTTCTCATGGATCCAGTTGTCTCTGTCATTCTGCAGTATGAGAGGGGAAAAAGGCAAGCATCTTCCTCCCTGTGTGCACCTTCAAGTCCAACAAGCAGACAAGGCAGGGTATTCTGTTTGACTTGCTCAATGTTGTGCCAAACGTCCGACACTTAATATGTGCTCAGTAAAAGCTAATTGGAAAAGTATATGCATAATGAAGTAGAGTCCCTGGAGGGAAAGGATACAAAGATGAGGAAGAAACCCTTAGAAACAGAACCCCCAAAGCTTAGTGGCTCTGAAGTTGACCTCCATTGTCAGGTAACTATGAGTTTGGAGCCCACTTCTTCCCACACTGGATATGAATGCGTCAGCATGGTGTCTTCATGAAGCCTCAGTTTCCTCAAATGCAGAATGGGAGCTTCTCTATGGGATGTTCTTTGTTAGGGACCAGACCACACTGGGCAGTCGATGCTTGTAATTGCCATTGATAGTGAAGATTGATTGGCTTCTCGCTGCACAGAATTACACCATTGCTTTCAAATGAAACCTAAGTGAATTCAGTGTCTTAACAGAACCATAATGGAAGCCAATAATTGGATGCATCAAATAGAAAATAGAAACAAAAGCACAGACAACCGATGCTATTTTGATGTCTAAGTGTTTGGTAAAATGTGTCCACAGGCTTAAAAATGACTGGCATCCTCTCAGGCAGAGTCAGCTTTCCTAGTCTACTGTGCTGCATCTCAGCTTGTGACTTAGGAGAAAGCACTGGACCTCCCAGGCTTTTAGCTGCCAAATCTTCAAAAGTCAAAGAGTGAAAATAAGTGTATAAGGGCATTGCCTTCTTCATATCAGAGCATCCACTCTGCACATGACTGTCTAGCATCTTCTTCATCGCTTTATCAGTTTGCCAAACACCCACTGGTCTCTGCTTATAACCAAAGCAGTAAGGCAGTCAAACAATGAGATACCTGCCTAGTGCATATGTTAGGGGAGCATGCTAGCTGGAAGACGGGCATACAAATGAATACAAGGAACGGAAAGGAAGAAAGATTGTACACAGAGATGCTAAAGGCTATGAGTGTGTGGAATTGGAGGTTGGCTTATTCTGGTACGTTGGGGCTACTAGACAGACACTTTGGAGTCTTCATCCCTAATTTAGTGTCTAATACCACATATCAGTAGACCTTTCATGTGTATTTAGAATATACAGTTCTAGTTGTTTGCCATTCCTTATCCCATAGTTAACTAACAAGAAGCCCGTTCCTCTCAGCATGTATCGTGTTCCCGATTCTCTGCTCTTCAGTCAGAGTTGAATAAGATCCTCTCTCCCAAAGAAGCATCTGGTCAAGGATATAATGTAGCTCAGGCATCAACAAGCAGAGGCTAAGGCTGGGAAGCAGTTCGTATATTCCTGTTTCACATCTAGCCAGCATCCTGCATCTAGTCACCTCCCATGCTAAATGAGGGAGCTAGACACTTCTCTCCATGTCCCAGGGAAGAGGAGAGACTCCTGTCTCAAGGTATTTACAATCTGATAGGGCTGGGATGCCAAGTCAGGTTTTTCAGTAGAATAGCTTCTAGGTTTTGAGGCAGGAGAGGGAGAGCATGAATAAAGCAGGACCTCCAGGGTACTGTGGGGGGAGGGCGCGAAGCTGAGAGATACATCTTAAGAGATAGTCTATTTTCTCTGGAACAAAGATGATTGATGTTTTCTCCTGGAGATTTTAGGCATATCTTTGTAATTTATAGATTCATGCCACAACGCTCTCTCCAAGAAGTCTGGCAGCTCTCCTTCGTTTCCAGGAAGAAATAAGGCTGCTTTGGATGACTTCGGATGCTTATTTGGTCATTGCTCACTAAGCTCACTAAGCACCCTCAGGAAACCCAAGTTCACATAGATCTCAGAGCAGATAGTCCTGGATGGAGAGTCTTGCTTGGTTTTCCTTGGGATAGAGTCAGATAGTTTGAAAAAGCCACCTGCATCATCAAAGATAAAAATTCTTTGTATCCTCTCTGCAAACAAGAATAAAGATGGATGCATTGGGGTAGCTCTGTGTTTGACATTCTGTGCTAGAAGTCTGGCTCAGCTCTGCCTTCAGACTTACTGGAGATGCTGTCTGCCCATAGTAGGACAGGGCAGGCCTGGGCTGTGAGGCTGATACCACTCTTAAAGATGAGAAGACTATAAACTTCCTGCATTGCTTAGTTTTTATCAGCTTGATACAGACTCAAGTCACCTGGGAGGAGAGAACTGCAACTGAGAAGGTGTCTCCATCAGACTGGCAACTGAGAAGGTGTCTCCATCAGACTGGCCTGTAAGCAAGTCGGTGGGACTTTTTTTTTCTTTCTTTTTTTTTTTTTTTTAATGATTGGTGTGGGAGGACCCAGTCTGCTCCCAGGGAAGTGGTTCTGGCTTGTAAGAGAGCGAACTGAGAAAGCCAGGAAGAGCAGACCAGCAGGGAACATTCCTCCATGGTTGTTGCCTCTGCTCCTACCAGAGGTCACCCCTAATCTCCCTAGGTGATAAATTGTGTCCAAACAAACCCTTCCTTACCCAGCTGTTTTTGGACAGTGTTTTATCACAGCCACATAAAATAACTAGGACACTTTCCTATGAGGCAAATTCTTAACTCACTTCCCAATTCTTTGAGTACCCTGGACCTTGGATTTCTTTGTGAAGCAGGGTTAGGTTTAACAAAGGTATTTCAATAAGCATGAAGGTTAAGGGAAAGAGGAACTCAGAAAGAAAGGCCTATCTCAGCGTATGGGTGTGGACTTCTCAGAGTAGGAGTTTAAAGCCTGTCCATTTAATATCATTCATTATCCACCTTTTGGGTAACTATAGTGTTACAACTTTGAAACATCCTGTATTTCTGACCCAGCATTCATTAGGATATACCAGGGATGTTATGCCATCCTAATTAATAGGGGATCCAACCAGGAACTTTAATGTCAGTTAAATGACACACAGGAAGCCTTTATTTTATTATTTTTTATTTTTTATTGAATGGCAGGGGCTTTAGGTGGAACTGAGTTAAAGAACCATGATCCCATAAAAGTTAGTAGACTTGCCACTATGGACCATGATTTTCAGCAGTTTGTTGGTGAGCATCTTGGAGGTTAAGAAAGAGATACACCTGGACGCTCAGGTGGTGTCATTTAATTGCTAACCTTTCACATTTCCCAGAAGGCCAGTTACAAAGACCTTGTCTATTTTTGTCTCTGCAGTCATGCACAACATATGGTACATTTAGATGCCAGACAATTTACCTTAGGCTAAGACTTGGGCTTCAGAACCCAGCTCTGTTTCTCTTCTGGTTGTGTCCTTATACTTAGCTTGATAATCCTTAGATGTAAAAGCCATGTCTATCCTGAACCCATATCCAGCTTCCATACCATCTTCTGGGTACCAAAGACCTTACAGTTCTCAGAACAAGCGGCTTTGAAGTTTCTTTCTTCCCTGACACTATTCTCCCAAGGTAAAAAAAAAAAAAATGTGCAGGTAGTATATGTGGATGACCAAGAAGGGTGATTATTAGGGTGGAGATAAAAATGTCTCAGCCTCAAAAATCATGGACTCAGTCCCCCCAAATGTAGGCTGGAGTCATGGGTAGTAATGGATAGAAGAGGTGTGTGTGTGTGTGCGTGTGTATGCAAGCAAGTGTTCATCAGTACTGTTGATTTCAGCCCTTCAAGTCTTGGGCAGATAGGGTCACCTCTCCCTACCTGTTAGGATGAAGTGTAGGGGAAAGAGCTATAGCAAGGGCTGGCCTAACATCACTGAGGCCTAACTGATGTGGGGTAAGTGCATATTGAGCTTCCTTCTCTTCAAGTGTTTATTAACTGTATGTCATGATAATTCTAGCCTCTTTGGTTCATTCCTCTAGTTTAGATGTTGAATTTGTACTAAAACATGAACAGTTACAATCAAAGTAGTGTTAATACACTCATATTATGTACTCAAAGCAATTAACATCCTTCTGTGCATCCATCCCATTAGCCAGTCATTGGTGGTGAATTATGAGGTGTGTAGGACCACTCTGAATTCCCTGGGTCTGATGAGTATCAGTCTGAGCATTCTAATCATCACCATTAAATAATAATAAAACCATAGTTGGCAGTAGCCTCTACTCACTGTGTGTTTGCTATATGCAGCCTGTGTTCTGAGCACCTTGTGTGGGTTATATCTTGCAATGCCCATGGAACCAGTGAAGTAGCTATATTTATTACCTCTAACTCACAGATGATTTTTCCCTTATTTAAAAGATAATAAGGGACAGTAGCAGTGTGGGGACTTGAACTCAGGTTGTTGGTTTAAGATTCCCATGTGTGTAGTGATTGTGTATATATGTGTGTTATCATCTCAGTTTGTTGATTTATCCTGTATGTACCTCCAGAACATGGCAGCAATTTAAAGGCCCATGTTAGCTTGATCATAATAATTTATCTTTATTACCCTTGTCATCATCATCACATTCTAGACTCAGTAGCCACTTTATACTACTCTCCTATTTTGGTCATTAAGGAGCTTGGGAGGTTGCCAAATTGAAATGTATCTACTGTATTTACTTAGCTAAGTGCTGAGGTAATAACCTTACATCAAACAATCCTAAGAATGGTTCTTTATGAATTCTTACATTGTTCAATTAAATTTTCATTATCTTTTCAAATATATGCAAAATGCAGAATTTTTAAATGAGACAAAGTATGTAAAAGTCATAAAGTGTTCTGACAGAATTCATTATGTTCATATTATGGCTAAAATACCACATTCCTAGAATATATAAAATGGTCTTTAAATGAAATGAATTATCCTTATATTTCATTTATTTTCACACAAATTGTATTGCAATGAATTTTCTCATAGAAAGGCTTAAATTAAATAGTTGTCACTCCAAACCAGGGTTCTGAAAACTACAACCTTGAGTTAAATCTAACTCTAAGCCTTTTTCACAAATATATTTTCATTGGACAATGATCAGGCTGACTGTTTCCTACATCACTTGTGGCTGTTTTCAGGGCAGAACAGCAGAGTGGTGTGGCAGTGGTAGAGATACTATACATGCAAAGCCTGGGATTTCCATCTGATCTTTCATAAAGAAAAGTTTGATAACTTCTGCTCTAGATAATTCCTTTCAGTCTAGCATGTTTGTAGATAAATATTACCATAAAGTTTGATGTCTTCTACTGTAAAGACTTTCTTTAAAACTGCATGTTGTGGATAGTCACTCCTACATGTCCCTAGAGCCATCGAATATTTGAGACTTTCCAGGTGGACAAAATACTCTCATTTCGATTCCATCTTACGCCCATCAGAATGGCTAAGATCAAAAATTCAAGCAACACCACATGCTGGTGAGGATGTGGACAGAGAGGAACACTCCTTCATTGCTGGTGGGAATGCAAACTAGTACAGCCACTTTGGAAATCTATCTGGTGCTATCTCAGGAACCTGGGAATAGGGCTTCCTCAAGACCCAGGTATTCCACTCCTTGGAATATACCCAGAAGATGCTCCAGCACACAACAAGAAAATATGCTCAACCATGTTCATAGCAGCCTTATTCATAATAGCCAGAACATGGAAACAGCCTAAGTGTCCATCAGTAGAAGAATGGATAAAGAAACTGTGGTCCATATACACTATGGAATACTACTCAGCTATTAAAAACAAGGAATACCAGAAATTTGTGGACAAATGGATTGAGCTAGAAATGATCATAATGAGTGAGTTAACCCAGAAGCAGAAAGACTCAAATGGTATATACTCACTTATATCTGCATACTAGCCCATTGGGCATGTCCCATGAAAGCCTTCACTAACCAGGAAACTGGGACAGAGGGGAGGACATCCTATTGGGACTCTAGATGAGAGATGCATGGAAGAATAGCAAAGTAGAAGGATCCAGAAGGTCCTAGAAACCTACAAGCAGAACAATATGATAGGCAGATTTGGACCCAGGGGTCCCGCTCAAACTAAGGCACCAGCCAAGGACTATATAGGCCGTAAACTTTAAACCCCTACCCAGATCTAGCCAATGGACAGGACAGTCTCCACAGTTGAGTGGAGAGTGGGGTATGACTTTCACATGAACTCTGGTGTCTCATATTTGACCATGTCCCCTGGAGGGGGAGACCTGGTGGCACTCAGAGGAAGGATAGCAGGCTACCAAGAAGAGACTTGATACCTATGAGCATATACAGGGGGAGGAAATCCCCCTCAGGAACAGTCATAGGGGAGGGAAATAAAGGGAAAATGGGAGGGAGGGAAGAATGGGAGGATACAAGGGATGGGATAACCATTGAAATGTAACAAGAATAAATTAATAAAAAATTTTAAAAAATACTCTCATTTCAAAAGAATTTGAGTAGTCTAAAACATTTAGCCAGTGAAAGGAATATTTTATGTAATTGAAACGTAGCTTGATTTGAAAAGGATCGAAGGTTCTCTCAGTCCTATAGTTGGTATTTATGCCCAAAATATGTTTATCGAAATTCACTAAAAATAGAGAAGGAAACATAGATACCAAAGTCCGTGTGAGAAGCACACTGTCCTCACTGTTCCAGTTTCATGTCTGTTGCTGTGATAAAAATCTCCTGACAAATGGCAACTTTGGAGAGAAAAACAGTTCACTGGGTTCATAATTCCAGGTCACAGTCTATCTTTCAGCAAAGTAAGAGCAGGACTGCCAACAGCTGGTCATCAGGGAGCCACACTCACAGACAGAGAGAATAACAAGACCTCTGCTCTCCTGCATGTATTTCCTTTCTTATGCACAACTAGCAGCCAAAGATTCAACCAGTGAGAGGAGTGTCTACCACATTTGGGGCTGGACTTCCTACCTTAGCTCTCAGTATGACTGGCAGGCAGCTCAGTAGGGCAGAGCCTCTTGCTCTGCCGCCAGCAGGTGTTTACTGCTTTCATAGCACCTGGGATGGAGTCTTAAGACTCTAATTCAGTCTTTCCAGATCCATGAAGATTGTTTCTCAGGCCTCCTCAGCATCCCTTCTGCCTCCTGGAAATGTTTTGGCTTAGAACGTCCAGCTCCAGAGCTTCCCTTCACATGGAATGTTTTGGCCAGGAGGAAATTGCTTTAGACATTCTCTCACCTTCACACACAACTCCTCACAAGCTCCCAAACCCTCGGCATGAATAGATATAATACATTTTAAAGGTAGATGAGACTTGGTGAGCACTAACAGACATGTTTTGTAAACAGATGGTTGTGGCAATGAAGACAGGGTATGGGTGAAAAAAAAAAAAAAGAAACAAAACAAAACCAGACACCTTTAACAGAGCATCAGATATGGAGCATAGAAGCTCTCAATATGCAATAGAAAGAGAGAATGTATCAATAAAAAGAAGGAGGAGAAGCAAATATCTCGGGCAGGCATCCAGCATCATCAGTCACTAGGGGCACTCTGATGGAAACCATAAAAGCCAGAATGATAAAACATGATATACCTGACCTAGGACTAAAGTGACAGGGGTCAGTGTTGATTGCTGGCTAGAATGCTGGGTAAATGGATTTCTCAGACTTCATGGTAGAGATGCAGAAGCCAAAGGGCCTTTGCAAAACAATTTGCCAGTTACCTAACAGAAAGGAAATATATTTGTGATTATATTTATATTCCATCCTGCCCACTTTTTGAAGTTGAAGTAGGGTACGGTAGAAGTCTTTATTTGCACTGTGGTAATTAGAAAATGCTGAAATTAGGAATTTAGACAGGAGAAAGTGAATTGTTAAATGTTTACCATTATAGCATTACCTGTGACCCAGCAATTGTAGTATCAGGGAAATGAAAATGTTTACTTATCCATATGCCTGTGCATTAATGTTTGTAATAGCAGTATTCAGATTTTGACAAACCAGACATAACCTTATAGGATCGTTGTGTGAAATGACATGTAAAAGTTTATTGTTTCCCAAATTCCCCACTAGTCTGCAAATCATTCTGTTCATTGAAGATTTAAAATCTTTCTGGATATGTTCTTGAAGCTGTTTTTCATCTGTTTACTCCTGAAAGTGTAAGTGAGTGGGTTTGTGAAAGAGACAACTGAGGTACGGAGCGCAGTCACACCCTCATTGAAGGCAACTCCTGCTGCTGAAGACTTCGTGTACATGGAAATACAGCTTCTGTAAGAGATGAAGATATCAACAGCGTCACCTGAGATGAATTCACCATAAAGAAACTCCAACAATCCACTCAGATTCACCAGTAAGAAGAAAACCTTCTCAAAAACACAGTTCAAAAATTCTCAGACTGAATTTTGAGCAGGATATTTAAAAATATTTGGAAAAAATAAATAGTGCTGTTCTAGTATTTCTCATAATAAAAAATATTGTTTCTGTCCTTTAAAGCATTTATCTCATGTGGTGAAACGTAGAAACTTGGTGGCTCAAGAGGTGGTCAGGGCTTTCTTTCCCATGAAGCTCTGGAGTGGTTAGCCTTCACATGATTTCTGAGACTCTCGCATAACACCAATTAGCAGCATGCAGGTTCAGATTCAAATTCAAAGGGCAAAAGTCTTTTAGCACATAATTTATTGTCAATTTCAATTTGCTGCTTGTGTTTTTATTGATTTTCACAGAGGTTCTTGGAGGGTTCTGCCCTAGTCATTAAAGTACTAATTTTGTTAAACACTTATTAAGTAAGACTAAATCACGGACTCCTGCCAAACCTTATGCTTCAATGCCTGCATAGGGAAATGCAGAGACTGACAGACTGTGTGATTTCCCTTTTAAAAAGTGCTATTATGTTCCAGTATTTCTGGCAACAATGGTTAAAGATTCCATATTAGGAAAACCAATCACTTCTAGTAGATACCTATTGTATAACCTTACAGGATCATTGTGTCAAGTGATATATAAAAAAATGTATTGTTTCTGTCCTTTAAAGTGGTGAAATGTAGAAACTTATTCAGCCAATACTGTGGGTGTTAATTTAAATGTGGGTTGCCACTTGAAGTGCACTGCACTATAAATATCTTCCTAATAAATCCAGAGGTCTTAATACAATCAAAGAAAAACTAAGACTGCAGATGTTTGTAACTTTCCTTTCTGAATGTCTGTCTAATATAATGAAACAAAGTTAAGGGGGTGGAAATGATGTTTTACTTAAAGTTGTATGTATACGGAAAGAGTTAAGTATCATGATGTGTTTTAGCCTTTGGCTGCCTCTGCCCCCACCACCTCTGACCCCAGGGAGGACTGAGAAGTGTATGACGCCAGCTGATTGGTGAGTACCCCAGGACTCAGGCTCCTGGAAGACTCCAGACTTTAAATAAGAACAAGTTAATCCAGACAGCACAGCACCAACCTTTACAAGCATATTTAGTAATTTCTCACACCCTGAGAACACTGCTGCTGATTAGATGAAGACATAAAAACACTCCCAAGGGAAATGGCCAAAATTAAACAGATTCAATTTAAATTTCTGAGTTGTTATCTAATTTTCTGTAATCGTAAATATGTAAAATAAAATAGTAAGATAAAACAAAGGCATAGAAATGCATTGTAATGGTCTTTACTCTCAATTTTACTCTATAGAAACAAAACTCCTGTGTCCATAGAGAGATATATTTAAAATTAAACCTGCATAATGTAATAAAATCATCTCTGTAATCTATCACATAGCTTGCATGATTTATTTAGCCATGCCCATGATAATTTAGCATTACATTCTTTCATAAAACAAAACAAAACAAACAAACAAACAAAAAAAACACCTAGAGATCTTCCAAAAGGCTTCCATGATTAGGCTCCCAGATACGGTATAGTTAGTCAACTCCCTATAAATGAATATTTAAGTCTTTCAGTCTTTTCCTGTTATGTTTCAGATTCCCAAACTCAATTATTAAACTTGCCCAGTTCCATATTTTTGGATCCACCTCTAAATGCACATACATTCGTTGAAAATAAAAAGGAAATCTTTTCTTGGGGAAGAAATTGAATGACATCAAACTGGAGATTTGGAGAAGGTCAAAAAGAAAGGAAACTAGCCTCCTCCCCTTAAAGAATATATTCATAAAACACTGGCTGGATTAATGATTTTCCTGTGCTGGCCAGAGCTTTGCCATGTTGGTTTAATCAAGTACACTGAGTGCAGCTTCTGTGTGCCAGAACTGTGCTTTATTTTATGTGCTGTCTCTCCCTTTGTATTCTCTCCATTTCACAATTCATTATGACACTTTTAGACAGGTTTCTCCATACCATAAAAAGCAATTATTATCTTTGACTGGAGGAATTTGTATGGATCTTAACAGAATAATATCAGAATAGGATTACAGGAACTATGAATATATGATGTATACATACATATCTGTAACACACATACATGCATACACATATGGATATAGGGGTGTATGCATGTGTGTGTGTGTGTGTGTGTGTGTGTGTGTGTGTGTGCGCGCTAGGGAGCAAGCTGAAGGCTTGCACATGCTTGCAAAGACTCAGCCACTAAGGTACATCTCTAGTCTACTGTGAACAAAGTTAGAGAGATGCACAGGAGACTCGCCGAGGAAAAACTTTGCTGAGGCCTTCAGATAAGGCCTCTTGGGAAAGACAGTGTGAGGAGAGCTGTGTGACTCACAAGAGTCGGTCAGTAGGCAAGTCACCAAGACTCTTTACAACCAAGGTAGACCGTGAGAACGGAAGTCTTAAGGCAGGAAGAGTGCCTCTTAAGAGAAACTATGGACCAGAGTACGAAGTTGATGGCATGAAACTGACAGCCAGATAGGAACAATCCATGTTTTATGGTTTGATTTCTACTTCAGGTTAGCAACATACAGTGTAAACCTTTCTTGCAGTGCTGTGCAGTAGCACTGAGGCCGAGCTCCCAGGCACACCGTGGCAGTGTGGGGACACAGCTGATACACTCCATATCAGTTGTGTCCTGCAGGGTACACTCTGACGTTGGGGGTTGGATGAACTAACTGCATTTTCAGCTTACAATGTTGCCTGCTGGGACATAGCCATATTGCATGTTGAGTAGTAATATCTTGACTGTGTAAAACTCAGAGGTATCAAAAGTGCAGCTCACTCTGATCTCACTTACATGAATGGCCGGCTGACTTTAACTGTGTATTTGGAAACCCCTAACACTGTAAGTGATATGATTCTGTCTTGCCATGGCCTAGGCCCAGGCCTGGAGTAGAATCACTATACTTGTTGAGATATACAAGGTTTCTACGACTCAGAATAAAGGAAGTTGTCCATTGTAAACGTTCCCATACTATTGTTGATGGATTGAGGGCTGGAAAGACAGGTTAGCGGGTGCACGAGCTTGCTGGGCAAGCGTGACTCTCTTTGATTCCCAGACCCACATGACGGTGGAAGTAGAAATTCTGTGAAGTCAGTTTTCCCCTTCCACTTTTATTCTGTCTACTGGCTTGAAGATGACTTTTTTTTTTTTTTTTTTTTTTTTTAGAGATATACAATTCACTCTTGACCACATGTTTGTTTTAGCACATTGAGACTGTAATTTCATTCCACATTTTGCCTATTAGTTTTGACCAGAATTCTGCTACTGGAAGAACCTTCCCGTGTGCACTTTCTTGTGTGCTGGGATATATTAGATTTGGTTATGGCACTTAATACGAAGCCCTGGAAAACTTATGTATCCCTACAAATAGGATAATATTAATCAGGTCCCAGGGCTAGCCCATGGTGACAAAGGATCATATCCCTTACAGTGTTAGGGATCCGGAGCCTGATGTCTTCTCGCTCCACTCCCACTGAGATGTCATCCATGTGAAGTTTGGCTTTCTTTCAGCTCATGCTTACCACATGGGGTGTCACCTTTAGTCAAACCAGGGCAGGCCTGTAATGTAACCCACACTAAAAGCCTCTGAGCTCCTGTTTTGTGACTAGAACGTCTCATAGTTGGTTCTCTGAGAACCTCCTCCTCTAGGCTAGAGGTGACCATAATCTGTCTCCTGTGACAGCCCACCTGAAATTTGTCATCAGATGTTGTGGAATCCACCATCAGAAAATGCCCTTAGTCTATGACCTGTCAAGTTGCACTATCATCCCTGCCCTGTCTCCTTTATCCCTCATTCCCTCCTTACTCTGATCTCCAAGTACACAATTAAAACCAGCTAGCCGTTCATGTAAATGAGACCATGGGGCTGGCATTGATGTACCTGAAATTTGAACAGTGAAGATACTCTTCAACTTCTTCTTCTTCTTCTTCTTCTTCTTCTTCTTCTTCTTCTTCTTCTTCTTCTTCTTCTTCTTCTTCTTCCTTCTTCTTCTTCTTCTTCTTCTTCTTCTTCTTCTTCTTCTTCTTCTTCTTCCCTTCCTCCTCCTCCTCCTCCTCCTCCTCCTCCTCCTCCTCTTCCTCCTCCTCCTCTTCTTCTTTCTTTGGTTTTTTAAAACAGGGATTCTCTGTGTAACAGAGCCCTGGCTGTCTTGGACTTGCTTTGTAGGCCAGACTGGCCTCAACTCAGAGACTCTCTTGCCTCTGCCTCCCAGGTGTTGGAATTAAAGGTGCCATCACCGTACTCATTCCTATTTCCTTATTTCTTAACTGATAGATATTGGCAATGATTTGACCTTAGGGCTTCTTATAAATAATGTCAATATGTGCAGCATTGTGTGTTTCATAGAATACAAACAAAAGTCTTTTTAAAATGTGTGGTAGTTTGAATGATGTCTCCCATAGGGTTGGACATTTGAACACTGGGTCCCCAGTTGGTGGTGCTATTTGGGGAGGCTTAGGAGTACAGAAGAGGAAGTTAGTCACTGGGGCTGGGCTTTGAGAGTTGCATCATTTCTAGTCCCTTCTGTGCTTCTCTGTGCTCATGGTTGAACTATGATCTCACAGCTTCTGTTACAATCACCTTGCCTGCTGCTTGCTGCCATAATAGACTCTTATACACACGTGTATACACACACACACACGCGCGCGCACACACACACCATGCCAATGCTATCTGATGGAGCATGTGGAGCTTTTGATGTATCTGGGTAGAAACTCACAGTACTTAACACACCTACCAGTATGCTTTGTGCTTTGCTCTCTATGTATTTTTTGTCATGATGTAGGTTTGTCTGTATCTTGTTTTTACAAACTGTCAGTGTGTGTAGAAAACCCATTGAGATACTTACTAGAAGGTCTGTGTACATGTTAGTATGTGAACATATGTGTGTGTGTGTGTGTGAGTGTGTGTGTGTGCGCGCGCGTGCCCGTGCATATAGGACAGAAACGACCTCAGGTTTTATATTGTAGATTCACCTTGTTTTTTGAGACATGGTCTCTCACTGGACCTGGGGCTTCCTCATTTGACTAGACTATCTGGCTAGGAAGTCCCAGGGATCCTCCTGTCTCTGTGTGCAGAGGATAACAACTTTAACACCATACCTGCCTTTTAAAATAGGTGGTAGGAATTGAACTCATGGAACTTTGTGCTTGTATGGAAAACAGCTTACTGACTGAACCATCTCTAGGCCCTATTTCATTTCATAAGAAGATTTCTTTTTTTAATTGAAAGCTTTGTGATACTATGAAGACTGTGTCCTTTCATCACCATAAAACATTCCTGGGAAAAACAAACTTTGGGAATGAACCACCCTTGAGTACCTATGTCTAAGACCAGCCATGAAGAAAATATATAGTCTGAATGATTCTGAAGAGCCCCTAAGGATTTACATGGAATTTAGATGTGTACATTGTGAAAATATGTCTAGCACTTTTATATAAGTGAAATATTAACACCTCGAGCCACTGTGCTGCTTGTAATACACAGGCACAGTTAGCCCTCATGAAGGAGGAAATGGTGCCTAAATAGATTCAATATCACTGTTTATATGTTTTTTTTGCCAATAAAATTAGCAAATTATTCTCAAATATATTTAAGAGAAAAAGGTTGTTTGACCAGATCTCTCACCTGTAGAACATTTAAAAAAATATATTTTTCTAAAGATTTTCTAAGTGAGGTATCATGAACAAAAAGTTATTTGTAGAAGGTAAAAGGTTGAATACAAAGAAATAGAGACCAAAACAGTGGTGGCCCAAGGTTGGAAAGGATGAAGAGGGGGGAAGGAAGGATGGAGAGAAGGCGTACTTGGGTAGACTGGTAACTGCAAGTGTGCTCAGGATTGTAGGGTAACTATAATTGGCAGCTGAACAAACACTGAACAAACATTTCCAAACAGCTGAATTTTCAAGAAGATTTTGAAGTCTTCTAGATATCTGAGGCTCCAAGCTATGCCAGTTGTTTGATCCAATTATGGTATGTGTTTATTGAAATGTTACACTGTAATGCATAAGTAAATATACTACATACAAATAAAAATTATTTTTTTAAAAAATTAGTAGTCTACCATCCCTATAGTAACCACAGAACCAAAATCCCAGATGTGATTAGAGTCTGATTTTTTTTTGTTTGTTTTTGTTTTACTGTTGAGACAGTTGCAGTATTTCCTCTATTCAGCTCCTCCTATCCACTCCCTCAAATTCATGCCAGTTTTTCCTGTAAATGTTAGTGTCACTCACATAAATTTTTAAATACAGCCTTCTGGGTAATTTCAGTGTTGCTGTTGTGATATGATTTCCGGGTTGAGCATATACTTATGTGTATATGATTTCAGGCTTGATACTGAATAACCAGTTAGGGGGTTCATCCTAGGGGAAGCCTAATTCTTCCTCAGATACCTGAAGGGGTGTTGTTGTTGTTTTCCTTTATTTTTATCTGGTTTTTAAATATATATGGGTGGTTTGCCTGCATGTATGTCTGTGCATTATGTGCATACCAAATGCCCATGGAAGCCAGAAGAGAGGACATCCCATGCCCGGGAACCAGCTACAGATGGTTGTGAGCCATTCTGGGGGTGCTGGGAATCAAACACAGCTCCTTTGGAATAGCAACAAGTGCACTTACCCTAAGTGCTGAGCCATTTCTCCAGAGTGTTTTCCAAGAGTTCTTTGTCTAGGGGGAGTATCCTTTGCGATTTCTTGCTCCCATGTTAGCATATCTATTAAGGTTGTCTTTTGGGCTGCCATTTTGTTGAGGCAAGTCTTCCCTGTTACTTCTAGGAGACACAGTCTCACAGGTGACTTTCTGGTGCTCTGTTTTCTACAATCTTTCTGTCTCCTCTTTTGTGAAGTTCCCCAAGCCTTTGATACAGGAATTGTGTTGAAGAAGATGTACCCATCATGCCTGAGCTCACCGTCAGTTTAGAGTGAATCCCTCTGAACACGTTGATTTGTCAGATTTGGAAGCCATTACTTTGGAGGAGATAAAACTGTTTCATTAGAAGGCACATGTCATCGTTTTACCTTTATCTGCTTTTCCTTTACCCACATACTAGAACAGAAATTTCTGAAAAACAAAACAAAACCAAAAAAAAAAAAAAAACCAAACCAAAACAAAACAAAACAAAAAAACACCCCAAAGACTTCTGAGCCTCTACCCCTGGATTCTGACAAGCAGGACCAAGGCTGGCACCCATTTGCCTGGTTTTATAAATACAGTTGTTTTTGGCCGTTACGTAGCTCAACAATTTACATATTATCTCTAGCTCTTTTCATTGCTTCGGTGAGTGGCAGACCTGTGCGGTTGGCAATGGAGTTGCCTGGCCGGCAGAGCCCACAATCCTTGTTATCTACAACTTTTCAGCAATCATGTGCTGATCCAGAAGCTGAGGAATGGGCAGCACGCCATGCTTTTCTTAGCTGTGTCTACCCTAGGTGCCCAGTGTAGGGTGATAATACAGCCCATGTCTTCTTTGTGACAGACTTGCCTTCCTTCCCGTAATATCCACAAAGTTCATTCACACACAGAAGTTCTACCTTTGTTTGTAAGGCCAACTACTCCTCTTGTGTGTGGATTGCACCTATTTGGCCATTTGCCTACTGTTGTACATTTTCATTGATTCTGCCTTTTTGCTACTGTGGATACCCTGCTGTTGACATGGGTGTACACTTTCCATGGTGCTGTTTTCATTATTTAGGATAACTACCCAGAAGTGAGATTGATGGATCAAATGGTAATTCTATTACTATTATTGCTGAGAAACTATGGTACAATTTTATGGGAGCTACATTATTTTGCATTCTCACCAACAGTGCATATAGGCTTCCACTTCTCCATATCTTTGCTATTTTCTACAGTTTAGTTTGTTTTTATGGCAGTTGCTTTACGGTTAGGAGGTGACATCTCATTGTGGTTTGTATTTGAATTTTTCTAAAGATTAGTGATATTGCATACCTTTTCATGCCTTTGCTGGCCACACATATGTTCTTTGGATAAGAGTCTAATTCAGCTCATGGTGTTTTGTTTCGTTTTGTTTTGTTTCAAGACAGTTTCTTTGTATAGCTTTGCCTGTCCTGGACTTGTTTTGTATAGCAGGCTGGCCTCAAATTCACAGAGATCTGCCTGCCTCTACCTCCCACAACTGCTGGGATTATAGGCATGTACCCAGCCCATGTTTTGAGTTATTATTTTTTGTTTGTCTTTCCTGGGTAGTTATCTATCCTTGGTATGAAAACCTTGTTAGATATATAGCTCCATTTTTTTCCATTCTTTAAGTTGCTTTTATATTTTTGATGATGTCCATGGATGCACAGAATTTTGATTTTTTTCGAGTGTGTGTTGCTCAGTTTGGCTGTATTTACACCCATTGCCAATTCTTTTGGTTTCATGTCCAAGAAACCATTGATAACTCAAGTAAAAAACTTCACCCCTAAACCTTCTTGCTAAAAGTTTAATTTAATTTTTTGACCTATTTTGAATTATTTTTGTTCATGGGGAAAGGAAAGAGGTGAGCATCATTTCATTGCATGTGCAGTTTTCCCAACAGTAGTTGTTGAAAAGAAAGAGTCTCTTGACATCTATGTTTTGTCATTTCAACACACAGGTCAGGATTTACTTCCGGGCTTTCTCATTCATTCCACGGGGCTAGCCAGATGTAGCTCTTTGTGCTATTACTGTCTTATACATTTATTACTGTGCCTTTGACTATAAATTGAAATGTGGAAGTATGAGGTCTCTAACTCTTTTTTCTCTTTTCAAGATTTTTTTCTTTGTGGATCATCTAAAAAGTTTTATATATGCACACTTTATTAATACTGTATATAGTGGATTTTGGATGTACTCAGGTTAGAGAACCATTGATCTGGGTTTTAAAAAAAGAGAAAATGGAGCATCTATATGCAAATGCCTGCTGGTTGTTTTCAATCAATTCTTCTTTGAAGAAAACTATGAAATTCTTCTCAGAGGGTGGGAGCAGAGGTGTGGTGGCGAATGCTGAAGCACTCCAGCTTATCCGACTTTGTGACTTTCCATAGTGAGATTCCTCTGTGTGCCCTGGAGAGGGTCCCAGCAATGATAGGGTCTCTCCTGATGAGGTGAGGCTGATAATCCTGGGAAAATGGGTCATTTGGAGAAACTCTGCTGCCATCTTCATGAGTGTGCAACACATATTTATTTTGTTCCTGCTGTTTCATGAAAATGCATGAAAGAAACTTGAATTTCCATGAGTCCTTGGGGATTGATTTTTTTCCAGAGCTCGTGGTAAGATCCTTTCCCTATGATCTCTGAAGAGTGAAAGGAGCTATCTGCAGTGTCGTACATGCTCATACATTTCCAGGGATGTGCCACACTGGGTCCAGCTTCCAGCTATTTTTGTTTTAAAAAGTAATATATTTTAGTGTCAGGGGGGCAGGATGCTGTGCTTGTTCATATGTGTTTGAGTGAATGTGGGTGCATGTGAGCACACGTGCATGTAGAGACCTGAGTTTGATGGACAGTGTCTTATATAGTAAGGCAAGGTCTCTCACTTGAAGCCAAGCTCTCTGAGTCACCAATACAGCTGGCCAATTTGATCCAGTTTTTTCCAGTTTTCCTCTTCATCCCCTTCCTGACCACTGGGATTATGAATGGTCTACCATACCCTCCTGTCATTTGCACAGGTGCTAGGGATCTGAACCCAGGTCTTCACATTGTATGGCAAATGTTTCACCCTCTGAACTATGCCCCGATTCAGTTTCCTGTCTTTATAAGACACACACCTGAAAGGTTATTAAAGGCAAAAAAAGAAGTTTCCACAACTTGTACAGAGCTAAGTGATGAAGTCAAACCCTGTCTGGTATCAATAGCCTCTCCCTTCTCACAGTAGCATTTCCTTTTATATCAGTGAACTGCTTCTGAGCCAGAAGCACGAGGAGGAAAAGGCAGCAGATAGATAGTCAAGGATTAATATAGGGAGAGTTTGATTTTAGATCCCTTCTAATCAGATTTTAATGGAAAATTCTTTGGATAATGCATTCCATCCTAATTATGCATAGGACACATTTTAATTAGACTTTGCAAATGCTGTCCATGCATATGTTTGTCTTTGTGGATTAATGTATACATAATTTCATATACATGATGTCTGTGTATAGGCATTCATCCCCAGAGTTGAAGCTTCCCAGGAGTGAACTCAGGGTTCTCTGTTCTAATACTTATTAATGACACAGAGGAAAAAGATGACTTTCCCGTGTTTTTGACAAGTCTGGCAGAACTCATTATTCTGTGTTGGTGGATCTTTCACATATGCAAGCTTATTTTTGGTGTTCTAAGAAATCTTAAGTTCACTAAAAAGGTTTTTGAAGAACACTCTTGAACTAAATGTACGGGCTGTAGTTGAGTAAGAACAGTGTGTGTCTGGAGTGTGAATGAACCAGCTGGGACACAAAGTTCTCCATGGTGTCCCTAATTCAATAATCACAGGTTTCCCCACTCTTCCAGAATAAGGCAGCATTTGTGATCAAAAGTAAAAAGCTTGAGATAAGTGTGTACAATTTAATGTTTTGTTCAGTGTCGGACCTCTCTCATTTAGATCAATCAAAACACAAGCTGCACTGTGACTCCTAAGAGCCACTGACAATGAACTGAAGATGAGGCATCTTCAAAAGTTTGAGTGTGATGCCCAGACAGGAGCCATGTAGTTTTTTTTTAGGTTGATCTCAGCAGCACGAGAGGCCAACATGTTGTGCAGGATGTCTATGTCCATGTTGTCGTCTGTTGTGTCTATTATTAACACCAACAGTGGCTTAGAAAGGACACATCATTTTTCTCTGTAAGCCTAGCTGTCAATGGTATCCATGAACAGTATTTTCTTTTATATTTACAGCTACCTCTTTTTAAAATGGATTTTTGATAATAATACAAAACAGTAACTTTCTAGGCAGCCCTTTTTATGTGAATGTTGTACTTTGATCTTATTGGCTGCAGATCATTTTCCTGTTGTTCCCTCTCTTTCCCAAAATATTCTCTCTTTTGCTTTCATGCCATATACAAATATATATCATGTGTAGGATAGTGGCATTGCATATATATGTATTATATGTGTGTGTGTATGCTGGTGGTGTGTCCCATATAAGAGAGAGCACATGTGATGTTGGACTTTTTTACTTTTTGTTATTGTTTTGCTGTTTTCTTCTCCATATGATCCATTTTCTACTTTTGTATTATGTGTATTTATAATATGATATATATGTATACATATATATATATATTTCTAGATTTTGAATGAAAGAAAATGATATATATCTAAGTCTAGCTTATTTTGCCTAAAATATTAATTTCCACTTCTATTAATTTTTCCTGCAAATGACATGATTCCATTCATCTTCGTGGCTGAATAAAGTCTCATGTGTATATACATCAATTTATTTACACCATTCATCCCATATCTCTTTCTTTTCTTCTCCATTTTACAAAGAAAGAGACCAAGGTTTGCCAGTAAGTATGGATCTGGCATTCAAATCTCATTCCAAATAATTTGAGTCAAATTCATGCTGCTCCCCCCACCCAAGTCGCTTATGCGACTGTTCTTTACACTGGCCTTGAGGCTTCCTGTATCACTTAACTTTTCTAATGATGCTGAGGCCATTCTGGTCACAACCCACCTTTCTGTTGCTCTTGACAATGACATCAGTACAGGATGGAACAATCCTTATGAAATATATATTTCATAGTATTTATGAACATATTAGACCAGCTCTGCCTTATGTATAATGTCAGTCACAAAACATAATCAAGAGATGCATACATTGAAAATAATCACAAATGAGATGAAGATAATAAATAGGTTGAGTGATTCAATGGACAAAACACACTGTGTGGCATAGCCGCCCTTACTTACTCGTGGAGAGGGAGAAAAGGGAGCTAACCATGAATTTAGAACCATGCGTAGTGCAAACCAGTATTGAGACAAGCCTCGGAGTACAGTTTGGCAATGATATGGCTTGCATGTTTTCCATAAAAGACACAGCCTAGAAAAAATGAGTTGCTTTTTATTTGATAAGCAGAACTAGAAAAGAAACAACTGATAAATTTCTTTATATTTTATTAAGACTTCAGTCATTCTCACCGTAACTTGTTTGATCCCACTGGTGTATGTATCTATGCATATACACTAATATAGTGTGCAAACACACATTTCATCTACGTATACACATGATACATACAATAGCATATTTTCATGAGTCACTGAGGAGAAGGAATATCTTTTGGAAGTAGCAGGAAAGGAAACATAAATGTGTAAAACAGCCCTAGTGGATGGCCACACACCTGTGTATATAAGCAGCAGAAGTGGGACTCTGTTCTTTTTTTTTTTTTTTTTTTAAATGAGGACATGAATTTGGGTGAATATGGAATTGGGACTATTACTGGGAGGAGACGAGAAAGGATGATGTGAATGTTTAAATTATAATATATTGAATTCTCCAACAATTGGAAAAATAGTTTTAAAGTTAAAATATGATTGAAAACAAAGAACAAGGAAGGACAATGATTCTTTTAAAAGCCATTATTTGTGTGTGTGTTTGAGCACTAGAAATTGTAGCTGCCAGTGCTTCTAACCCTTAAGTCAGATCACCAGTGTTAGTTGCAAAGGATGCTAGCCTATTTAATGTTGAAAACCTTGCTGTATTTGCTGACCTTCCTGTAGAGAGTTTTAGGGTTATTATTATTTTTAAATAAATTAATGTTGCCCTCAGCTTAATTAATTATAATTTAATTGTTTTGGCTGTAAGGTGTGCCACTCAGTGGTGACAAGGGTTTTATAATTAGCAGGGATGATGGAATGAGAGCTTTAAAAAAAAAAAAAAGAAAGAAAGAAATTCTCCCTCTGAGCAAGGAGAGCGGCCCCTGGTCAATCCCTATTCTCAGACAAGCTTCCTTGTATAGCATTTCCTGTGAACTACCTGACATGTAGGGGATCTCCATGGGGTAGGGATGCTCACTGAGCATCAGTGCCTCTGGGGTTGTGTACATGTGTGTACCGTGTGTGCAATGAGTGTGTGTACATGCACTTCTAAGAGCAGCCTGATCATAGCATTGCCTCCCCGCATGGGTAGTGGTGGTGGTGGTGGTGGTGGTGGTGGTGTGTGTGTGTGTGTGTGTCACTTCTGGAGGAACCCCAGAGTTCCCCACATGCAAGGCAAATGCTCTACTATGTGCCACACCATGGCTCCTTCCTTTAAGCTTAGAGAGATGGAATGTAGTAAGCACAGAATCTGTCATCTAACTTCATGGATATGAATTCCTGCCCTGAGCTCACTAGCAACGTCACTCTTGGGAAATCTCAGTGCTTGTTTCAGGTTTAATCTCCTCACATGTAAAACAGAGCCGATCATGGTGACACGTATGCCCTTGTATTGCTGTGAGAATTTAGCCGCATGGCAGAAAGGGCTGGAACAGAGTTTGGAAGGCGGAGTTACCCTCACTACTATTGCTGTTTATGCTAGTGTAAGTAGTATCGCTGCTGTGTGCTGGAGGTGGCTAGCGAGATATGGCTTAAAGATGTGGCACCGCTAAGGTTCTGAAGCCCTTGATTTTGTGTAGATCACAGAGAGGAATCCAAGCATGGGGCCTTCTCTGTAGTAGACTTCTACTACATTCCTGCTAAAAGAGTAGCTGGTGAGAAAGGTATGGTGACACATACTTGTCATCCTAAATCTTGAGAGAGTGACGGAAACAGACTGATTGGTAGTTCTAGTCCGGCCTGGGCTATGTAGATAGTGTCTGTCTTAAAAACAGGATTATTATTTTCTCATTAGGATCCCACGTGGTTCCCTCCTCAGCTCAGTCCTCTTTTGAGCCATTGAGGTGGATGGTACATCCACCTTACCTTACAGGAGTATCCACCTAACACAGATGCATTGAGACTGTTTCTGTGCTACATCTTAAAGACAAGGTTAGCCTGCTAACAGCCCCAGTGGATGAGGATGAAGGCTAGCAGGCAAAGACAGTAGCTTCTCCTTCAGAACAATGCATTGAGAAAGTGTTCTGCACACTTCTTGAGTGTCCCAAAGGATCCTCAGCAGCCCTTTCTGTCTACACCAGAGACCTAGGATCACACCATTTTATTGAGGTTGCCCCATTTTTTATATCATTGCTCCTGCTGCTTTGATCCTATGTCCTTTGATGACCTTTAAAATAAACTTTTTATTCCTTAGGCCTGTCTGGGCCTCTGGTTTGTGGGCACTCAAATTGAAGCATACCCTTGTCTGAAATCCTGGCGCAGACGTCAGTGTCGTTGTACATCTATAACAAATGCCATTTGTCCTGGCCAGTGCTGACTCTCCCAGGTCTGCCCCAGTGTCCATCAGCCCATGGACATCAACAACTGGTTGAATAACTGAGACAGAAAGTAAATGAATCAACATGCTTCTAGGAAGCTGATAATGAGAGGTTCATCATCTGGAGGCCTTTTGGTTTTATTCGCTAAGCACTGGACTGGAGACATGACAAGAGGATGTCAAAACCCCTCAGAGGGCTCTATGTCATGCCTGGTTACCTTCATCTTTAGTCATGGCATGCTTTCTGTGTTCCCTATGATCACAGAGAAGTGAAGGTTGGTAAATGTATTGGTTCTTTGTCTCCAAAAACTGTCTCTGAGGATATATATGTTTTACAAGTTGTCAGCTATTCATCAGTGGCCTGCCTCAGGTTGGGTAGAAGCAATGGGTGAATGCTTTGGTGCACAGTTTGAAAGGAGAAGCACTGATGCATCATGGTGAGAGATGGGGGCTATGAGAGAAGCTGTCATTAGAAACACATCTTGCTGTGTGAAGGTTCAGGTGACCATACCCCACACGTGCTACCAAAATAAGTTCATAGGCATCTTCTCCTGATTGAAGAATGAGAGCCATCCCATTAACAAGTGGGCATACCCCTGCTTCATATGTTCCAAATGAACACTTGGTGCAAATTCTTCAATACAATAAGTTTACATTTTTAACCTTCTACAGAGAGCAGTTTTGAGCTTTAGATTTTGGGATTTGTAGAATCTACTTAAGTCCATGGTTTTAGATATTGATCAGAGCACCTGGTATTCCTGCTGAGGTTCAGTGTGACCAGTAGCTCACCACTTCAAGGACAGTTGGTACAAGCTGCAGACTCAAGAGGGGTCTTTATCAGCTGACTTTTGATTCAACCAGATCACAAGTAAAAGTTCCTGTCAGAATTCTGGAATTCCGTCACATCTGTGTGACCCGCCTGGCCACTAGAGAGGAGGTAGAAGCCAAGGAGGAGATTTTTATAGACATATATAACTATGGAACAGTGTTTCATAGTATGATACCACAGCCCTGACGATGTACAAGATGAAAGATGGACAGCGGTTAGGACATTTCAATCAAAGTAAGAGGAATTAAGATCTAAGCTTGTAGTTACTCAGGTTAGCTCACTTTAAAATTGTTCTTAGTTGAAGATACTTTCTTTTTTCCATTTTATAATTTTGGCTTCTTTGTAAAAAAAAAAAAAATCAGGTGTCCAGAGGTTTGTGGATTTATGTCTGGGTTTTCAATTCAATTCCATCGATCTACCTGTCTGTTTTTATACCAGTACCACCTAGGTTTTATTACTATCTCTCTGTAGTAGAGCTTGAAATCAGGATGGAGATGCCTCTAGAAGTTCTTTTATTGTACATGATTGATTAGCTACCTTGGTTTTCTGTTTTTCCAGATGAAGTTGAGTATTGTTCTTTTGAGGACTGTAAAGAATTGTATTGTAATTTTGATGGGAACTGCACTGACTCTGTAGATGGCTTTGGTAAGATGGACATTTTTGCTGTGCTAATCCTACCAATCAACATACTTCTACTTCTATCGTCTGATCTTTGAGCATGGGGCGGAGGTCTTTCTATCCTCTGATGGTTTCTCCAATTTCTTCAAAGACTTGGGAGTTCTTGTCTTACAGACCTTTTACTTGCTTGGTTAGAGTTACACCAAGGTATTTTATATTCCTTGTGGCTACTATGAAGGATGTTGTTTCCCTGATGTCTTTCTTAGCCTTTTTATTGCTTATATATAGGATGGCTACTGTTTTTTTTTTCTTGAGTTAATATTGTATCCAGCCATATTACTGAAGAGTTTATCAGCTGTAGGATTTTCCTGGTAGTCCAACCACTGACTGCTCCAGCCTGAGACCCATGCCAAGAGTGGGAGCCTACCCTGAAATTACCTGGAGATCCAGGAGCCAGGGGCTGGAAAGTCCAGAGACGTTGGATAGAACTAAACACAATTGGCAAAAAGTCAATTAAATGATTTCTAATGATACTCTGCTATAACAATAGATTGGTGTCTAGCCCAATTGTCATTAGAAAGGCTCCATATAGCAACTGATGGAAAGAGATGCAGAGACCCACAGCCTAACATTAGGCAGAGATCAAGGAATCCTGCAGAAGAATGGAGAGGAAGGATTGTAGGATCCAGAGGGGTTAAGGACATTATAAGAAATTCCACAGAATCAACTAACTTGGGCCCATAGGGGCAACAGTGACTAAACCAACAATCAGGAAGCCTGCATGGGGCTGGCATGTATGTGTGTGTATACACACACACACACACACACACACACACACACACACACATGCATATATGTATATACAGTTGTATAGCTTGATATTCTTGTATGACTCCTAACAGTGGGAACAGAGGCTGTTTCTGACTTTTTTGCTAGCTTTTGAGACTCTCTTCTTCCTATTGGTGCATCATCCAACCTTAATATGAGGGAGTTGCTCAGTCTTACTGCAACTAATATACCATGCTTGGCTGATATTCCTGGGAGGCCGGCTGTTTTCTGAATAGAAATGGAAAAGGAGGAGTAGATGGGGCACCTGAGAAGAGGAAAGAAACTGGGAGAAGAAGAGGGAAGGGAAACAGGAAAAGTTTGGTAGGTGTATAATAATAATAATAATAATAATAATAATAATAATAATAATAATAATAACAACAACAACAACAAGTAATAATAATAATAATAACAACAACAAGTAATAATAATAATAATAATAATAATAATAATAATAAATCTGTTCTTATCGCCACATTGTATAATATGAGCCTGGGCAAAATGCATAAGGAAGGGGAAATGTTAAATTCAGAGGAGATGTTAAGGACTTTTGCAGATTTTGGCTGATGGATGTGGGTGAAACATGTCTGTTAGGGCTTTTGTTAAAGTCAAGGTGATAATGATACGGTGATGGTGGTGGTAATGACAATGATGACAGAGCTTGCGGTGCTGCTGATGGTGGTATCGGCAGTGATGTGGGTGATAGTGATATTGGGAGTAGTATTGGTGGAAGTAGAGGTGATGATTGTAGCATTGATCATGGAGGTGACAGTTTTGGTGGCTGTTGTGGTAAAGGTAATGATGTGGTGTTGCGATGATGGGGCCACTGGAAATGTGGATGACAGATGGCACTAGTTGTTTAGATGGTAGCAGTGATAAGAGTTAGTTATGATGTTGGTTGGTGATTGTGGTAGTGTTGAGTAGTCATTGGTGGTGACAGTAGTAGTCATCATAATTATGGCACTGCTGATGGTGATGGCACTGTAGTAATAGTGACAGTGGTGATGGTGATGGTGCTTGTTGCTGATGGTGTTAATGGTGATTGTAATGACTGTAGTGTTGGTAATGGAAACGGCAGTGCTGGTGGTGGTGCGGCAGTGGTGCTGCTGACATTAATCACGGTGGAAATGATGGTTACTGTGGTAAAAGAAATGATGCTAGTACTTATTTTGCCTTAGGAGTCCTACTTATCCCTTAGTCTTCATAATCACTCACAGGTTTGTGGGAAATAACATCCTCATTAGAAGTATTGTTCACGTTAAAGCCGGAGGAACAAGCCTCGAGAGGTCCCACAATCCTTATGCCAAGGAACCTAGACTCAAAGCCAGACAGGCTGATTCCAGAGGCCACATGCTGAATTCCACACTGTCTTTATTCTAACCTAACATCTTATTTTCCAATTTAAACTCACCAAGCTCAGGACTGTTTGGATTCAGTTCTAAGCAAGACCCCATGTGCCGCTGCTAAGGGACTTCAGTGTGTCATGAACAGAAAATTGTGCTCAGATCCCAGGGTTAATGGCTGAGAGGCAGGACTTTGCCAACCACAACTTTATTATCCAAGCAACGATTTCATTAAGTAGACAAGCAACTCACAAGGGGACTGTGAACAGGATGATGTATTTTAAAGGTCATAAGCTGCTTTCCTGTAGATGCAATAAGTCAAGAAAAAGGTGTGATTTGCAATGTAGCTCTATGCATTGTCTGAGAACACTTCGCACAGTGGTGTGCCCTAGCATCCCTCCTGCTCTTGCATCCACACCATGCAGCTTGTCTTGCACTCTACAGAGGAAATTCCTGCTACTTCAGCTGGTACCTAGGGGCTTATGCAGCTTCAGTAGCTGAGTCCTTCTTTCCTGTCAAGATTAAACTTTTCCTTGAGTTACTCAGTAACCTGAGTTAGCATAGAGGGAAGTATTTCCAGAAAACAAAGCAAAACAAACAACTTTTATGGAAAGCTCATTTCTAGGAAAAGTTACTGTCTTTCTAGAGTAGTGAAAATATGTGGCTTTTGGCTTTTGTCACTTAAATCTAACTGGATCCATATGAATAAATAGTGCTGGCAAAACTCTGTAAGGGGGGACGAGCCTTGTTCTTATCTTCAGGGCGCCATCCTTCTCCAAGAATGCCAGTGTTGTAGGATTCTTCTGTATCCTCCAAGAATGCACAACTAGCAGTACATAAAATAATAAGGAAGTCTAAACAGTTAGTAGATGATACAAACATGTCAGGTGCTGAACTTCTATGTAAGGTCTCAATAAATATTCATGATGAGTGTATGTCATCTCTCCTACATAGGCAAATTAGTCAGCAATATGGGAGGTTAAATGAAACTGGTAAATTCAGTATCTGTACCCCTTGCTGGACCTCTCTGTCCTCTGCTTCTTGTGGCACAAAGTGGAATGGAAGTTACACTAAGTGAAAGGCTGCCACAATAAATCTAGACCTTTTAAAAAGAGCCCTGTAAACTGGGCATGGCAGCGCCCACTTCTATTCTCAGTAATTAGGAAACTAAGGTAGAAAGATAGAGAACGTGAGTCCAGCCTGGGCTATACAGATGCTAAACTAAATGGAAGAATGATGTGGTGTAGTGGGTAGAGGTTCACATGTTGGTTCCTGGGCAGGTTAGATAAACTTGCATAGATTACTTTATGTCTCCCAGTTCTAGTTTCTCAATAAAATAGAAATCCTAATAGCTAACACTTCAAGATTCTTGCATTAAGGGAGATGTTAGTTTCCAGTCACCTCATCAGAGTTTCCCTTTGTGTTTGCTCTCTGACCAATGTTCATGTCAAGGCAAAGACTCCCAAAGTAATCATTCTCCTATGTAATGACTATTGGATCTGGCACATGTTTTCCTTCTGTGAGGTTTTGAACTCCTGGTACCCAGTATTAATCTTTTCATCACTGTTATACAGAATTTACCATACCAGAGGTTCCAGGGCTCATGGAATCACAGAGAAAGTACAAGTTCTTTCTTGGAATAAGTCTGGGAATGGGAGAGGAGCACTGCAGCCTCCAGTGCACCGGAACACCGGAACCAACTGCAGGTTCTGAGAAGCCTCACAACACAGCTTCCTGTAGCAGTCAATCACAGTGGGATGCCTACTCTCACATTTCTCTGTGGTTCATTTTGAGAGACACAAGCATGAAACTTTAAATGCTTTTATTTATTATTGATTAATTAATTTCTCAGAGCAACTCTTCCTGAAGAGCCACCAAGCCTCAGTGACATTAAAGAGTTGACCCTCTGCAACAGAGCCTTCATTTAAGAATCTGGAGCAAGCATAGCTATCTGAAATTCTGTCTTGAATTAGTGGGAGTGAGAACCATTATTTAATTCTAAGAATTTTAGACAATGTGCCAAAGGGCAAGCAAGAGGTTCTTCTCCAAGACACTGTTCCAAGCCTTTTTGCTGATTTCTACCTGCTGCTCTCATGCTCTTCCAAGCCACCTACCCTGCCATAGTAGCCACCACCTCCGCATCAGCTCTCTTCCCATCCTGTATTGAAGACCCCTTCTCCCTTTAGCAGCGGTGCATCCTCCACTGCACGGTACATTTCACTCATTCCTCTCACCTCCTTCAAAAATAAGATTCTGAATTTGGATCGTAGGCTAAGAAGCTCTTCCATGTCTTGTCTTGGTCTCTGACCTCCTCTCACCTCACTTTCTCCATATTATATTCAAGCAGCATCTTTCTTTCTTTTTCTTTCTTTCTTTCTTTCCTTTCTTTTCTTTTCCTTCCCTTCCCTTTCTTCCCTTCTCTTTTCTTTTCCACTCCAATTTATCAAACTACTTCCTACCTCAGGGTCTCTGACCTCATATTTTTATTTTTCTAAAAGTCTCTCTCCTTGCCAGCAGTTAGGAGAGATGGGTCCTCTCTCTGAGTATCTCCTGAGTATCTCATCACACATGTCATTTTCCTATAAAACATCCCTCTTCTTTCCTGACTAAAGGCTCCTCTGCTCTTTTCTGGTTTGTTGCATCATGGTTTTATTTTTCTTTCTTTCAGTTATTTACTCTTCTTCTAGTGGCTACCATATGCCTTGTCTGCCTCCCTATATACAAGACAAGATGCATGAGATGGCTGACTCCTATTTTACCTGTGTAATGCTGCCGCCATGTAACTGTGCAATGCAGGTAACAGGGTAGGCTCTTATGAAATAATGCAGAATAAGTTAGTGTGTAAAGAATGTCCAGTTGAAGGTGAACAAAGGCCCCTGGATCAACTAAACAAGGCACATATAAGCTCATAGAGACTGAAGCAGCAAGTACAGGGCCTACACGGGTCTACACCAGGTCCTCTATGTACATATTACAGCTATTAGCTTAATATGTTTTATAGGACTCAGAAGGAATGGGTCTCTGACTCTTGTGCCTGCTCTTGGAACTCTTTTTCTTCTGATGGGCTGCTCTGTTCAACTTTGGTGTGATAGTTTTTTTTTTGTTCCATCTTAGTTTATTTTTGTCATGTTTGTTATCTCTTAGAAGCCTGTTCTTTTCTAATGAGCAACAGAAAGGAGTGGACCTGGAGGAGAGGGGAAGTGAGGAGGAACTTGGAGGAGTAGAGGGAGGGGAAACTATAACCAGGATATATTGTATGAGAGAACTATTTTCAATAAAAGAAAAGATGTTTAAAAGAAATGGTCAGTTGAACTGTATTCCATCAGGAAGATTCCAAGCACCATAAATGGTAGGCCCTTGTGGTCTTTGAAACCTTGACTGGGTAGTGTTTAATTTTTGCTTATAAGTCACTCTCCCATACTTTACCTATGTTCTGTCCACTCTGGGTAATATACAATAGCATCCTTTCAAGATAATCTCTGAAAATGCACACACACACACACACACACACACACACACACACACACACACACACACACACACACCACACAAAGGCTACTACTGGCTATCAAAGCTGTTTATGATGTCTAATTAGTTGATTTCTGTTCTCCCCAGAGAGTGTGTAGGTTAATTACCTTCAGGCACCCCTCCTGCATTCTTGTTTTTATTTTCAGCTTGCCTCCTGCTGTTACATTGTTTCCCTTATGTGACCCACAACTGTCTTTATTAGTGTCTTCCCAGATAGATCAAGTGAACTTTGTAGCTGATGCTATGAGCTTTTTGGGGTACAATAATTATCTAGTTCTTAGCTCCAGCCTGGGCTGAATTGGATGGCTTATGGACATCGCTGTAGGGGTCTTGGCTGCATCCGAGCAGTAGTGTTCAAAATTCATGAATTGGACCAACTGCCATGTAGTATTCGAGTTCAAGTCTTTAGACCTAGAGCTGGATTAGCACCCTGGATATAACTTATTAGCAGCTTTTGTGCCTCAGTTTCTTTGCCTATAATTTATAAATAATTAAAGGACCTCCACATCTGATAGAGGTAGTCTATGGAAACCTTTGACCCAGTAGCTGGCACCTACTAAGCTCTCTAGATCCAATTTTTGAAACAATAAACACTTAACATTTCTCTGAATCTTGTGAGTTTCAGACCACTGATCATAACAGCTCCTGTGTCCTTGCTTTCAGAGAAAGTAGTCTCCCAGTGCTAACAATTAAGCTGGCTTCAGCTAAACAGTGGTTACTGGGTATTAGGTCCCATGCAAGCTAATAAGAGTCAAGGAAAGTGAGGACGCAGAGTTGCTTTGAAAAACTCCCTGAGTCTTGTCACACTATTTACACGATGAAAGGGGAGTTCTGAGAGCTGTGGAGCTGTGCAGTGTGATTCCTAGAACCTGCATATAAAAGCCAGACAAGATGGCCTGCGCTTGTAAGCTGAGCTGTGATGAAGCTGAGGTTAGAAGGTCCTTGCAGTGTGTTAGCTAGCCAACCAGCCTTTCCCACTTGGTGAATTCCAGGCCAATAAAAGGCCATATTAGAAAAGCAGGTGGGCAGTATTTGAATGACACTGAAATTGTCCTGTTACCACATGCGTGTACCCACACATATACCTACACCCCACCCCACATACACATACATGCACATACAAAAAGTATAGTTTTAAATCAAGACACAATTAATAAGACAGAGAGTTAAGGAAAGGGGACTTCATCAATGTGGACAGACCTCTGAGGTCATGGTGGATACCTAGCATCAGGCTGGACAGTGATGGACAAGGACTGGATACAGTTGAAATGATGTCTGTAGTGATCACAGGAAGGGAAACCATTAATTTATGGACTTCCTAAAGATGGGGCTGAAATGATTGAGCTGTGGAATTGGCGTTTGGGTGACAAGCCCAATCATATTTATCAAAGATGGGTACCTTAGCACAGGTAGCATGTGTTTGGTTGGCTGTAGTAACGTAGAGAGTTCACACTCACCAGTGGGGGGCGGGCGTTAGCTCCAAAGATCACATGGCTATAGAAACAAGCTTTCTGGAGTGGTGTATACAAAGGGGAGGAGTGACCACACAAACTGGGCAGTAGGGTGGAAGGGAGGCTAAAGGTACCCACAGTATCTATCCAGATCAAGTGTTCTTACATGAGGGCAGGGGAACCGAAACCCTGCAAAGGCAAGAGTGGCTTGCCTCGGGACACAAGTTGCCTTCCCATTCCTTGTGAGAGAAGGATTTGAAGGTACATATTGTACATATTGAAGGATCTGGGGTACGGGACATACCATAGATGCATCAGCCAACTACAACTTGAAACACATTCACCTGAAATCCTTCCTGCTGCACACCTGCAATAGTGGCATATGTGAGGCTAAGGCAGTTGTACTGGCAGCCTGGACCACACAATAATAAAATAGAAGAGACTTGATACCCTATGAGCATATACAGGAGGAGGAGGTCCCCCTCAGTCACAGTCATAGGGGAGGGGGGTAGGTGGAAAGCGGGAGGGAGGGAGGAATGGGAGGATACAATGGATGGGATAACAATTGAGATGTAATATGAATAAATTAATAAAATATTTTTTTAAAAAACTGGTCTTACTTTGCACCAAGAGACATACCAAAAAAGTTCAGTTGCAGTGAACAGCTTTACAACAGGCTTTTGTTCTAAACATATATAGGCTTCTTTTCTTTTAATTATTACATAAACATTATAACAATATTTTTGTATTATTTATATGATATTATGCAACCAACTAGAGATAATAAAAAATGAACAGGAATTGTATATTGGTTACATGAACGTTCTGTATGATTTTATGCAAGAGACTTGACAGCCGGGGTGAACTTTAATATCCATGGAAGTCTTGAATCAAACCCCAGGATACCAAGAGAATTCTGTTGCAGTTCCTTTGTCAACTGTAATTATTTCAAAGTCCACAAGGCCCCCTATTTAGCTGCTGTCATTTAAAGTGACACATTGAGTGCTGGGTGGTTGTTTGCAGCAGGCTGAAGAACATTTGGTTCTTGCTGTCAGTCAGTGACAGTGGCCTGCTGGAGTCTGTCCCAAGTACATTTCGTTAGAGTTGAAGGGTTTGAACTGAGTTTTGCTTTGAAACGCTGATGTCCAGAAAGTAAGACTTTTCTCAGAGCTTTGAAAATATCTATGGGCTTGAGTAGAGAGCAAACTGTGGGCTCCATACTGTTTGCCTGAAATAGGTGGCCGTGTTGGGGAAACAGTAAAAGACAGCAACAGGTACACTTTGCATCTCCAGAGAGTTCCATTTGAGGGAAAACAAGGGCATGAGTCCCCGAATCCCCTTCTTCCTTACTCTAACAGCATTAAGTTCTTGTTGAAATGAATTAGGACTTCATGGAACAGATATTCCTTCTGACTGTGACTTAAATATAATTGCAGGCCACGCACACACACACACACATGCACACACACAAGTGCATTTGTGGAGGCATGCACATTCCGCAGCATGTGTGTGGAGGTCGGAGAACCACCACACCACTGAACAACATCTGCCATGATATTGTTCAAGAAAGTCTTTGATTTCCTTCCTGGCATCATCCAAATACATGGTCTGGCACACATGCCCAGCATGTCTGAGGTTCTGCACACATGCCCAGCATGTCTGAGGTTCTGCACACAGGCCTGGCATGTCTGAGGTTCAGCACACACGCCTGGCATGGCTGAGGTTCTGCACATATACCCAGCATGTCTGAGATTCTGCACACACGCCCAGCATGTCTGAGGTTCTGCACACACGCCCAGCATGTCTGAGGTTCTGCACACATGCCCGGCATGGCTGAGGTTCTGCACACATGCCCGGCATGGCTGAGGTTCTGCACACATGCCCGGCATGGCTGAGGTTCTGCACACATGCCCGGCATGGCTGAGGTTCTGCACTTGAATGCTGACATTTCCTGAAGTCCAGGTGGAATGGAGGAAGAAGCAGATGCTGGTGTGGCTCTTATGCAGAATGAACTTTAGCAGGTTGCTAAGCAACTTTAGGCCTGTGTTTTCTGGTCACACAGCACCATCACTCATAAGTTGTTTTGAGGACTGCATGGAATTGTAAGTTTAAAGGACTTGGCTTTGTGCATGGGAACATAATAGAGGGTTGATAAATGTCAGTGATATTTTTTTTTAATGTGCAAAGTTGGAGGTAGTTCTTTAAGGATCATAGCATTTGGACTTGCCAGATCATTTATTTAAACAGCTGTGATAGAATGATAATTTTAGTTTTCTCATTCCTTTAACTCTGTCAAGACTCTCTGAGGCCAGCAAGATGGCTCAGTGGGTAAAGATGATGCAAGCCTGGTGACTTGTGTAAAGGTAAAAAGAAAAGACCAAATGTACGTTGTCCTGAGACCTCCAAATATGTGCCATGGCACACATGCACATCACACACACACACACACACACACACACACACACACACACACACACAGCTAATAATTTTTAAAAGATTTTTCCTTTTACATTTAAACAACTACCACTATGATTAAGGTACATTTATATTTAAACTTAGAGTGGTTGTGTGTGTGTGTGTGTGTGTGTGTGTGTGTGTATCCTGTACAGTTGTACTTTCCTCCATTCAAACTCTGGTAATTTGGCTGCAGTCTAATAAATGGACTAAACTTAACTTGCATATTCTTAAGTAAATCTCAGCCAGACAATAAAGCAGATAAGACTTGAGGAAGATTGATGTGTGCACATTCTGGTTTTGACTGATAGACCTTTTCAAGAACGTGAAATGATGGGCTTTGATTTTCATCACAGTTGGAGAGAGCAAGAGTCAGAATTTTATAAGCTCATCCCATGTGGAGGAGCTCCACAGAGGAAGAAGGAAAGTGTGGGGAAAAAAGCATTGCCACCCACAAGAGTTCTGCTAGCCGTGGCTCTAGACACGTGCACTTGGGCCGTGCTTGCCTTTCAATCTAGGTTATAAGGGCACAGTTCTACTGTCAAGCAAGACCCACTCACCAAAAGACAGTCATGCTGTATTTAAATGATGGGGGACAGGCGTTATGAGCACCGCAGGGCAGCTGCTGAATGAATGTCTGCTGCTGGCGGGTTGCGTGCCACTTTTCCATAGTGACTGTTCTTTACCTGGAACAGATTCTCCATGGCAACCTCTTCACAGGGTGCTTCTGTCTTTTAAAAATGTACACATTGGGAAGGAAGTAGAAAACGGAGGCCTGAGTCCCTATATAGAAAAGGAGGGTTTGCAGACACCAAGAAAAGAGTCTAGTGTTTCTTCCTGACCCCTCGTTTTCTGGCATTTCTTCCTTCTTGGATGGGTAGAGGTGGAAAGATAGGATTAAAACTCACTTTGTGGACAAGGATCAGTGAGAATCCCCATGAGATACAGCATGGGTCAATTCACTTACACTGTTTTTTGGTGACTTAAGTTTTGGCCCAGTGATTTGCTGAAATGTCAACAGACATTTTGGCTTCCCCCCTACATGCTCTTTAAAGACTGTTCATCAAAATTCAAGTTCTGAGGACTTAGTGGGCAGAAAAGAGTTTCAATCTAATGTTTTCAAAGATAGAAGTTTTCAACCGAGAGGGCTGAGAGCCCCAGAATAATTTTCCATTATGGTTGGAATATTTTGCTATCTAAAGTCTTTCTCAAGGTCTAAATGGGAGTGCTTTATAACAAACCTTTCTTTTGCTCACATGGAGAAAGTACAGAGCCTCCTGGAAACAGAAAAACAAGGCAAAGCCAACAAAGAGATCCTCCACATCCCATCACTTCAGAGTACTTCACATAAATGCCCTGATCTGATTTTTGTCCCTCCTGAGAGCATCACCTGTCATCCTTCTTTCAGTACTTGAGCTTTTCAAAAATAATGTATCCTATCATATTATACTCACAGACAAGATTTGATTATACATTCTGGGAGTGTATTATAAACTGTAGTACACTTGTAAGTAAAAATTGTAGTAGAGGACAGGTGCGTATGGAGAAATAGAAAGTTCTAGAAACTTGTTTGGTTCCTAGAATATAATATAAAAAGGCAAATGAAACAAAGACAAATACTCTGGTGGCTTTGGGAGTTTCTATACTCTGACATCTTGTCTTTTGTTTCAGTGAAACAGAGAATAGGAACAACAAAGAATGACAGTCACACAATCTGATGACCCTGGGGGTGGGTGCCCCTTGGACCTGTAGTTGTGCTGGTCAGCTGTGGGCAGAAAGTGAGATTATAAACGTTAAATCTTGGACGCCATGTAAGGACAGGTACAGAAAGGTCATTTTGATATCTGCCTGGCACTTATACTTGGTACTTTCCCATATAAACTATTGAGAAGAAATAGGAGCCATTCAAAGACAGTATCCTCTGGATTAAGAATATATTTGGTATTTATTTGTAGGCTGAAGCACTTGTGAGCCAATGGTGCCAGATTACCACCCGTCTTCTCCAAGGCTCGTGGCCCTTATCATGGCCGTTGTGTGAACGTGGTAGAGGCACAGTGTCAAAATCGGCAGGAGCCTTATGTGGACATAGTGGCTTCTGTGCTAAAGTAACATGAAATATCTGTTGCCAAGGTTTGTACCTGTTTAGGATAAAGGAAAAGAGAGAGTCCTTGCTAAAACTGCACTTTGGAATGAAGCAGTGTTGGAGTGGAACCCTGTATGCCCTGATGGGACTTGGGACACCGTGCCACTGTTTCCTTATGTGTCTGATAGAAACTCCTTAGCCCCGAGTGAGTCATGGGAAATGACTAGTGCAGAGCATCTAGTGCATGATGTGGCTTCAGTGGCATTGGCAGTCACCCTCCTTGTGTATCATCAAGAGTTTGGCTTCCATGATGAGAGACAATGTCTATGAACTAATATGTGGCAGTACCTTTTTTTTTTTTTTTTTTTTTTTTTTTTTTGAGTTACTGCCTTTAAGTATAGCCATGCAGAACAGGCACTGTATTTCTGGTTGGCAGAGTTTAAAACTTTTGGAATTCTGGGAGTTACTACCGCCTTCTAATTGTTAAGGGGGATTTCCGATGGATTGCTATAGCCATCATTTTCAAGATAGTATTTGTTTATGTTAACTCATGCAAACATTGATAGACCAAATGCCAGGTCAATTAGCCTTAGAAATTAATTATGTATTTAAATAGCAGTAAGATGAGAAACACACAGCACGGAAGTCAGAGTTGGGAATAGATTCGGTAAAGTGAACACAGTTTCAATAATATATGGCGGATGAATAATTCCCCACCAAACACCAAAGTAATAATGTGCTGTAAGTACTGCTTTCCCCTGTAGACACTGCCAGGAATTCAGTGGGAAACAAGTAGCATTATGAGGAAATATTGATTCACTGTGGGCACAGTGAGTCCTGTTATGATAAAGACAGTCTGTGGCCATTTGTTTTTTCATTTCCTTCTTTAAAGAAAAAACTAAATATATGACTTGCTTACTGTAACCAAGACATTTCGATTGTATCCTTTTATAGAATAAAAAGATTTATCGGGCTTCAACTTTTTTCCTTCATGATTTGGGTATCTTGAGGTCATGAAAATGTTGAGCTCATTGTATTACACTAGCTCTGGGATTTATACTTATATTAAGTCTGGAGCCTGGTATAGGAATCCCTTCCAGTGATCAACTCTTCATTGGGGGCTGGCTCCACCACTCATGGCCTGTATGCAATATTGAGTCCAGTTCCTCAATGGTACTCAGTGTTTTACTTGACAAGTTGAGATAATAGTGCTTCAGCTATGGAGTGGTCAGGATTACCTGAAATTATGCATGTAATATTTTAAATATGTACTGCATCAATGCTAGGACCCCACCCAAGCTGATGTACTTGTGGATGCTGTGGCTTAAGTTCAGTCCTGCATCTTAAACTCCAGTGAGTTGCACCTGGTAGAAAGGACTCAAAGTGGCCTGTCCTAGCAGCCATCTGCATTCAGCTTAGGTGGGAGGTAATCTGGTGATGGTTGCACTGGGCATGGACTACTGGTATTGACTTGTCGGTGCTCCTCCTTAGGGATGAGTGCTTTTTTGCACTCTCTGTACAGAAATGTGTCCTGCCTCACACTCAGAAGGACAAGATCAAATCTTATCAGGAGCAAGTCCCGGTAGCGCTTCCTCTTTGAAAAAAGTCCTTCCAGATTAAACCACTACATGTTTCCAGGCAAGCAATATTCTCTCTCATCTTGAGGACATCCAAGATCTTGAGATGATCTTTATGTGTGTAGGAACTTTGAGGTCAGTGAGATGGCTCAGCTGGTGAAGGCAATTGTTGCACATGTCTGGAGACCTAAGTTCCATACATGGAACCCTCATAAATGAAGAAGAAGGGAACCAATGTCATAAAGTTGTCCCCTTACTTTCACATGTGAATATTCCTCACACGCTATCAATAGACAAATAAGCAGCACTTAGAGAAAGTCAACAGCCCTCTCTATAACCACTACCTTTCGTTTATAGGACAGCAAATTCTCTCAGGACAGTTAAACATTTTTTTTCTTGGGTTTCCCACGAAAGGCACCGTAAAACCAATCCATGTAGCCCTTCTAATATGTTGCTTCCTAGATTCCACACTACAGAACTATGAATATGCTGGCCTATCTTCCTTAAAAGCCCTCATTCTCAAACTTGTACAACCACTTTGGAAATCTATCTGGTGGTTTCTCAGAAAACTGGCAGTAGGGCTTCCTCAAGACCCAGCTATTCCAGTACTTGGAGTAGTCCCAGAAAATGCTCCACCACACAGCAAGGACATATGCTCAACCATGTTCATAGCAGCCTTATTCATAATAGCCAGAACCTGGAAACAGCCTAAGTGTCACTCAGTTGAAGAATGGATAAAGAAACTGTGGTACATTTACACTATGGAATACTACTCAGCTATTAAAAACAAGGAAATCCTGAAATTTGTGGACAAATGGATGGGACTAGAAAGGATCATAATGAGTGAGTTAACCCAGAAGCAGAAAGACTCATATGGTATATACTCACTTATAATTGGGCACTAGTCTAAAAGGCATGTCCCATGGAAGTCTTCACTTACCAGGAAATTGGGATAGATGTGAGGACATCCTACTGAGACTCTAGGTAAAAGAAATATAAAAGATGGGGAAATAAAAGGACCCAGAGTGTCCTAGAAACCTACAAGAAGAACATTATGATGGTTGTATCAGGGCCCAGGAGGATCTGCTCAAAATATTGCACTAACAAGGACAATACATGTTATAAACATCAAACCCCTACTCTGACCTACCCAATGGACAGGACATTCTCCACAGTTATGTGGAGAGCAGGGCATGACTCTGACATGAACTCTGATGCTCCATATTTGACCACCTCCCCTTGGTGGGAAGGCCTGATGGTACTCAAAGAAAGAATAAGCAGGCTACCAAGATGAGACTTGATAGCCTATGACCATATAGTGGGGGAAGAGGTCCCCATCGGTCTTAGACCTTGGGGAGGAGAATAGGGTGAAAGCGGGAGGGAGGGAGGAACGGGAGGATACAAGTGATGGGATAACAGTTGAGTTGTAATCTGAATAAATTAATAAAATTAAAATTTAAAATAAAGCCCTCATTCTCAGAGTGACCTCAGGAGGCTTGTGAAAAATTCACTGTGTCCACTCTGGAGACAGAGATGGCTGAAGTAGCCTAGGTTAGATTACATGTGTCCATGGAGTTAGCCAACCATGGACTGATGCTTAGAATATTGTGCCCTAGCTGTCCCTTCCTTCTTCTTCAAGAATCTTAGCTGTAATGTCTGGAATAATAAAAGAGGGACACAGGTCAGTGCCCAGCAGTATTTTCTAAGATTTCACTTCCTGCAGCTGCCAAACAACCGCACGATAAACAGGTGACATAGTCCTGAGGTGGACATGGCTTTAATTAATTCACAAAAAACACGTTTCCGATCCAGTTGTTCCCACTCTCCTCTCATTTTCAGCCCATGTTTAATTCAGTTTTGGAACCACATATAACATGTGACAGGAAGAAAGGAAGTTGCTAGGACCTTTATTTAAAAAGTACCTGAGTGGTCAGCATACAGCAGAGAAGACTGTCTGACTGGCATCTAATCTTCAGGTTTCCGGTTAACTCCTTCCCATTGAGGTTGACTGGGCTCATGTTTGTTCTGATGGCAAGAGAAGACACGTGACCAAGGCATGAGAGAAAAAGAATAGATTCTGATTTCTCAAGTGGTTTTGGGAAATCTCTTCAGTAAGGGCCTTGATGGTCGAAGGATGTGCACTTGGCTGTCCTTGAAGCTATCTCTACAGGAAGTTTTGATAAGAGAAAAATTCAGCCCCCCACACAAGAAAGCCAATCGACGAGACCAGCTTGTAATAACTTATTTTGAGAGCTAGAGTCTTCCTCAGCTGATTAGGTGTCTTGTCTGTGATTAATAAGGGTGCATAGATGTTGTCCTTCTTATTCCTTATACTAGTTGAAGTTGATTTTCAGTTACCTGCCACCGAAAAGACAAGTTCCAGTAAATTTTGTTCCAATTCAGTCTATTCTATCTGGGACACTATGCTTTGCCATGACGCAACTCTACAGAGCCCCTGAAAGACCTGAGGTTCCCAAGCTTCTGGAATAATAACCATCGTTATATTGTGGATAGAAGACACCTCATGAATGTTTTTTGTTTGTTTGTTTTTGTGGTTGTCTTATACACTTGGAATCAGTAGCAGTTAATGCAGGGTTTTTCCTATTTCATTTTTTTTTAAGGACTGTGTTAGCATCCATCTTTTTTGGGGTGGTGGAGGTGGAAATTAGAACCTGATAAAGTTAAATAAGTTGTCCAAAGTCTTATGCCAGGTACTAGTAAGTAAATCTGGGATTCTATGCATTTTTGCCTGCATGTGACAGAAAGGCTATCTGGGAGCCTCTAACCTTCCTCACACAAGGGCACTTGACAGCCAGACTCCTTATTCTCTAGTTTGGTACCATAGCTCTTCCCTCGGTTCTGTTTCCATGGTGCACTGTACATTGACGTGCCTTGAACATTCTGGCATTTGCTTGGGGGTGGGAAGCCTTTCTCCAGACCTCAGCTTCAGATGCTGCCCACCTAACCATCTGTGGCAACAGATTTGTGTGTTATCAATTACAGACTAAAGGAAGTTGGCAAAGCCTCCTACTCGAACAGGATGGGCTAAAGACGTTCCTGTTAAGACAGAAATGGGTTGTGTCTATGATGGCGGTGCTTGGTAGCTTTCCAAGAACACGTTAAATATACCCCATGTCATGAATCGCCCGGCTTGCATTCACTTTCAGACATTCTTCCCAGAAGTGGCTTTCTTTCATAGAAGGGATGTATGCATGCCTTGACAGGGCTGCCCCTTAGAAAGCAGAACAGAATGCACAGTTTGGAGAATCCAGCCTTGTGAATTTTACATTGACATTCACTTGGGAAATTACCCTTGTTTAAAAGAAAATGTGCAAAAAATCTTCATTATATCTCTATCTATAATGCTACATTCCACTTATAGCCACAGAGTCATTGGTTGCAGCCGCTCAGGAAGACAGTGCAGCTCTTTGAGGTGTCTCCCTTGGGCACCCCAACAGTATTCCGTACACACGCCGAGCTACAATTCTGAAACAGACAATCATAAGAAAAAATATTCACAAAACTAGATTTGTTAACTGTTCAGGTAGAGATGTACCCCAAAACTATGCTGCTCATTTATTCTATGTCACTGCCTGTGGTAGTTAGGGTCTGTGGAATTAAGGGTTAGCAATTCGTGATTTCTGTTTAGAGACCACTTACCAGCTACTAAGGCTAGCTGATTAGTCTATCTCATTATTTAAAAAGTCCCCCCACCCACCCCAGGGCTAGAGAGATGGCTAAAATCGGTATGGCTGGCTCTTCTAGAGGGCCCAGGTTCAATACCCACCACCTACACAATGGCCCCCAATCATCTGTAATTCCAATTCCAGGGCATATGGCACCTTCTCTGGCTTCTGTAAGCACTGTTCACATGTTGTGCACAGACATCCATGCAGCTATAAGGTTTAAAATAAATTTATTTTTTGAATAAAGGTGTCTACAGTGGGTTATGAAGTAATGTGTGTCGAATTACAAGAAATTTACTCTCAGTAAGTTAGGCCCTTACAGCATAGACATCTCACTGTCTACCCTCCTTTCAATACTGCCAGCACCAGGACTCTACCATTTCAAAATATTAACCTATGGGCCTAGGTGACTCCTTGTTGTAAGGGTTATTTTGGGCATTTCATTATCCTTGGAACCAGCCACCTTAGTAGCAGTAGTAGCTTCTGTTTTTCCAGTTGCAACAAAGAAGGGCCTTCCTGCATTGCCACATGTCCCCAGGGTGGGTATAATAAGGGGTCTCACTCCAGATTGTGAAGCACCGCATTATGCTAAGATGAAAGGTAGGGGTTTCCAGTGAAATTGGAGAAATGATTTGTCGCCTTGGTCCATTGTGAAACCTGCTTCCCAGTGTTCTCTAAAATGTGATAGATTTAATTATCTGAGGGTTCAGAGGAAGTTCCTGAGAAGATGAGTCATTCTTGGAGACAGAGGGATGGACTAAATGGTCTCCCAAGGTCCTGAGTGACCCTTGGATTCTATATCACTTTAAAATCCATAACCTAGTGAAATTTCTCTCTGTGCCTTTAACTGTCACCAGAACTAAAAAATATACATTATAGGCACCTCATCCTCGGCATGCCCTTTATGTCACCAGAAGCCAGGGGACTCTATTTTTTTTTTAAAGATCTTTTTGTTTTTGAAAAAACTTGGCAGAAACACTCTTTTTGAAGGAGGAAGAAAAAAAAAATCAAATTTCAGGGCCAGGGGAAAAAAATTTTCTGTGCTCCTAGGTTCCAGAATCGACCATTTGTTAGAACCAAGTGTCTGCTGGGGTGTGAAAAATTCTTGGAAGGCATTTCCTAAATTTTGTTATTGTTGTTTTATCACCCTCACTCCCATGAACCTTCTTGTTTGCTCTCTGCTGCCTGGGAGGCTGGGCTGCCCAAGAGAGGCCCTGCTCATCTTTCATTCCTAAAGCCCTAATATGCATTTCATGATGGAGATATATATGTTTGTTTCATCTTGTCTGTTTAGACAGTATTCTTTACTCCGAATCAGGACAACAGAAATGTGTTTACTAAGAACACATTCTGACCACACATTTTACATTAATCTCTCTTGAAATATTGTTCTCCAAGTTCCTTTTAATTCTCTACTTGGTCTACGAAGAAAACTTTAACCTAGTTTTCTATGTGAAAAACCACATTTGCTGCAATTAGATTTCATATCAAAACCCAACTCCTGATATTTTTCCTCCCTGATCTTTGACCTTGAGCTTAAGTATAAAATCTTTCATCAACCCACAGACAACTCCATCTCCTAATTGGAGAACAGGATGATAATGAGCGATGTGAGAGAGCTGGCATGCTGACAATACACAACAATGATGGCAGTGCCTCCAGTTGCCTAGCTTGTTAGCTACCACTGATGAATTTACGTTTGTTAAGCAAAACCCATACAAGTCTTTATTTTTCACATAGTATGGTATGGATTTCGAAAACCCTTCTTTGGTCTACACAACTCCAAGGGACACTGTGCACCATGTGGATCTCATTGCTGCCTGTTAGTGTAGGTGCGCAGCCTTTGGCACTACTGGATTCTGTGACTCTTCAAGGGAGTGTTGAAGAGGTGGCACAGAAGGCCCTGGTCAGGACACAGTGGAAAGGCTTCCTCAAAGCCAGGATGCTGAAACTTTAGAAATATACTGGGCAGAGGGTATGTCAGAGCATGATTCCCACAAATTAAGTTTGCAAACACAGAAACAACGCCTCCCTATCTTGGTACCCACTTGATGTATGAATATTATCAAAAAAGAGGCCAAGAAACAGCTGATGTATAATAGGAACAAGAGCATGCTTTTTGTTATTAGAGAAGCTAGTTGGAACGTTTTTAATTTTTAAAATTTAATTTATTCAGATTGCATCCCGAATGTTAACCCCCTCACTTGTATCTTCCAATTCCACCCTACTTTACAAGGTTTAATACAGAATTTCCCCCTGGACTTTCCACATATCTTTAGATCAGATCACAGTCCCATGGGGGAGACTTGGAGCACTTGACTCTGGTATATATTGGAAGTGGCTGACATAATAAAAATAAATATTCACAGGATTTTGGGGGAGACCCTCTAATTGAAACAGTTCATCTGATACAGCATATTAGTGATTATGAGGATATGTTGATTTTCCAAAGGGGTAGGACTATTTTGTAATGTCTTGCTTAAAGAGACTCAAATTATTGAAATTGAAATCAACTTAGGAACATGGAGACACAAGCTGAAATGTAAGTACTTTTTTTTATTAACTTATTCAGATTACATCTCAATTGTTATCCCATCATTTGTATCCTCCTATTCTTCCCTCCCTCCCACTTTCACCCTATTAAGTACTTTTTTTTTCAAGACAGGGTTTTTCTGTATAGCATTGGCTGTCCTGGACTCACTTTGTAGACCAAACCAACTTGGCCTCTAACTCACAGAAATCTGCTTGCCTCTGCCTCCATGAGTGTTGTGATTATAGGCATGCACCATTACGCCCAGCCGTAAGAACCTTTAAGTGCTCCTTGTGCAGATTTTTAAAAAGCAAAATTGTTATATTTTGATATCTTAAAAAGACCCTAGCTGGGAAGTAACTGCTGCCCCTGGACCAGACAGTTCTACGAATTGGAAGAGTACAGACTTTCAATTTTCAGACTAGTACAAAGATGTACTTGTACCACCTGGCTCAGATAGCTAAGGAGTAACTTTCTGCCCGTACTACCCAAGGGTCAAGTATTGGCAACTGGATCCTATCTCTGTAGTGCATAGTACACTTAAAAATAATTACATCAGATGATCTTATACTGGCCACCCTGATGTACATTCCTAAGGAAACCCAATAAAACTCACGGAGCTCATTTTCCCTCAATGTCCTGCTGCTGTCTTCTCACTTGTGACCCCTTCTGCCCCCTGCCCGGCCCTGGTGTCTTTCCCAGGCCTCTCAGTGTGGCATGAAATGCCTCCCATATAGAGTAGCTGTGAGTGCAGACTCTTCTTAACTTGGGTTTGTATCCTGACGAACCTACAGTAAGATGAAAACATCATTCTGTGCACCCAGCCTTCCAAAGAGCACAGCTTGGGCAAGGCTGCCTCAAACATGCCAGAAAAACTTGCATTCATCAGGCAAACTCCTCTTACACATGGACTACTTTATAACAACATGATACAAACATCCCTTGTAATGCACCGAATACCCATATCCAAAAATAGTGTCAGCACAGTCCTCTGTTGAGATTTGGATAGTCTCAGGACGAGAGGGGTGACTGAGAACTGGGGCTCACTACCATTGCTCAGCATCACTAGAGATTATGACACCAGGAAATGACTAAAATTCACCATCCAGAGCAGAGTTTCTCCTCAATGGGTATCATTTTCATATCAGATAAGGTTGCAGAAATGTGATATTGAGCCACTGCAGGTTGAGGCATGACAGACATATAGTAAAGTGCATCCCTGGATCTCTTCCCTGTCTCCGTCTGTAGCCATAGCTAGTGGATACAAACATAAAACAAGACACAACACCTTCAAAACTAATGCTGTTGAATTCATGACCATCTGTGACCACCCTCAATTGTGATCGGTGGCAGTTTCAATGAAACTCGTGGAATTTTTGAAGGCATGTCATTTTTACAGCTATTCCTCAAATGAGTCCATTCTTGGCTCATGTCACCCATCTAATGACAGACTTGGAACAGAGGCATTTAAATCTGTCCACATGGCCGGTTCTTTGTGAATGAAGTGCCCAGTGGTTTATGAAAGAAGCAGGGCTACACCTGTTTCGCCTAGTGTTTACACCTATTGTAAAAATTTGACCGTGGCCTGTGCAAAGAACACAGAGTAAAAACCCTTTGGTCAAGCAGCATTCTGGACACACTTAAGATGCTAAGAGACAGTCTTTTTACTTGGAAAGGAAAGTGTCTAGAGTTAAGGAAATTGTTGGCCACTTTTGTACAGCATAGGAATTAGAGATAGTAAATCAGGACACTGTTTCTTCCAGTGTTTTTTTATTTGGCCTTTGTCCAGTGTCTTGGAGTGATTGGCACTGTGTGAGGAAAGGCAAGGGAAATCTTGTTAACTGGTTTATCTAATGAACAGCCGAAGGTCCCTTTAAAAGTTCTTTGCCTCGCTTAGAGATTCTTGTCTTTTTTTTTTTTTTTTTTTTTTTTTTCTTTTTACTAAAGGGTTGGGTCAATATGGCAGTCTACAGTTCTTCCCATTTGCTCTGTATTGGTTCAAAGCTTGACCTCTGATGGTCACAGGGATGAGCTCTTTCCCCGGAGCTTATTCATTTCATCTTGTGCAGCGTTTTAAACTCTGCCATCTGGGTCCCTATTAACTAATAGGCAATAAACGCTGACACAAGTTCAGATCTGTTTGCCTCAGATATTTGGGTTTATATTTGCAGTCTGTTTGCATGGCCCTCCCATCAGACCCCTCGGCTTCTCCCCTCTGTAATGGGGTACAGTGGAGAAGGCCAGTTCCTGATGGTATCTCGGAGATTTCAAGTAGCATTTGGCTAGTGGCCTGAGTCCTCGTTGCTTCTCTGCTCACTTGCTCACAGCCCCTGCTGTGCTCAGTTTTCCTTCCAACTCCATCATGGTCTCAAGTAGCTCCGGATTCTTCCTTCTCAGGGAATACAGCTCCCATTCTCCCTCCTGTGCACAGGGCATCCCTTTATCCCAGGGATTTAAAAAAAAAATCAGGATTAAATGATTTGGTTCCAAGATGCATGGTAAAAAAATACAAATCCGTGTAACCAAATGTAAATATTCTTTCAAATAAAAGAAGCCCAGGATGAGTCTTGGAAACATAATGTTATTTTAAAAACAACAACGTTAGTTTATTGTGTCATTTGAAGTGTGACCACCCAGGTGTAACTGGAATACGGAGTGTTCGTGTGCCTGAGCCAGCTAAGGACTCAAAATGTGTTTTCTCGCCACATAACCCCCTAGAGACCCTATGTACTAAGCCGCCCTTTGCCTTCACTTTATGTTTAAGAAAACTAATATTCATTATGTACTTGCTTTATGCCAGCCATTGCTCAGTGTACTTTCTACCATTTAAGTCAGTGATCTTAATTATTTAACTAATACAAACCCAAGTCAGTTGTCATCTCATTTAATGAAAGATGAAACTGAGGTATGGAGCTTTATGGAACAGAACTGAGTATTCCAGATTTAAGTCGGGGTGTGAAAAGCAGACAAAGAGCGTATTTGAGAAGCGGCGATGTATGTTGGCTTCTCTATTGACAGAAAGCCGGAGCAGTGGGCTGAGTTGCTTGCAGCTGCCTCTACCTTGAGGACTGTCCCTGAAAAGCTGTGTCTACTTGCTTTGAGATGCTGCCTGGGTTCTGGCACCGAAGGAAGGTCTCTAGCTCTGAGAGGCAAATGCTGTAATCATCCACACGACTGGCTTCTTTATACAGTAATATGAAAATTGTCAATTACGGATGAATTATGGGTGCTATCGATACCTGTAATTTTCGGCTGCAGTTTTGTAAACACACACAGCTGCCTTTAATTTCATTTCACCAGTCACGTAACTCATTAACACGCACCTGCAGTTCCCCGAGATACAACACCAAAGGAAGGAAGCTTTTGCTTTGCGCTTTCTGTGTTTCCTATGCGCTTCTGTTTAATTACGGCGCTCAGAGGGCGGGGGTGCTGGTGATGCTGGTTAAAAATAGGGTTCATCTAAAGAAGAAACCCGGTGATTATCCTGCAAGCAAGCACTCAAGTTGTGTTCCCAGACACTGCTGTGAATCACTGTTGTACCCGTCAAAGCCCAGGGAAGTTAGGAAAAGGAGAAAATTGTAAAATTAATTGAATTCCAACTGCTATGTCAACAAACATGAATCTTTGCGCAACAACTCTTGGGAAGCCCTGCCCGTGGAAGGTGCTGGTGGACTCTCATCTCCAAGGGAGAAGTCAACAGAGGTTGTGAGGTTGTGTCTTGGAAATATGGCCTTACAAGACCAGATGAGCAGGATGCTGTTATTTGAACTTTGCATTTTCTTTTCTCTTTTCCATCACTGAAATAGTTGAATTGGATGGTTTCTAGTTTGTTTGTTTGTTTTTTGCCATAAAGCATTTAAGTGACCTAAGCACTCTTCCTACCAAACTCTATTTATATCTTATAGACAATAATAACAATACCAGTTCTACTTTGGGAGGCTATGAACCTATGCCCAGAGTCCTATTCAACCTGTGGGAGTCTTCAGTGTCATTCAGGGGTATGGGTTTGACTTTCCTTATGGTGAGGATCTGGAAACTAAAGAAGCTAAATGACTCACCGGTGTGAGGGTTGACTTGGCAAGTGGGACCTCTGTCATTTAAAGCCGGGATAGCTGTCTCTCATAGCCACCCTCCCTACCATGTCACCCGTAGTTTCCTAGTGTATGAAGATTCCAATCCTTCCTTTTATACCTGTTACCACTAGTTCCTTTCATGTCCTGTACCTGCTTTACAAACTGCAGAGCATCTTGTGAAGATCTGCTTCTAGTGCTGTCAGTTGGATTCAGCCTCCTGACTCAGGACTTGGTGTTTTCAGAGACACCAGCCCAAACTGGCTGAAGCATAAAGGGCAATTTATTTGTTATGTAACATATGGCTAGGTCAGGTCCTCTTCGTGTTTTAGCTCACTTTCCTTTCTATGCTACGCTTTGTCTTAAGTAGCTACTTCCAAAGGGAAGAGGAGGCCCTCCCTAATGCTAGGACTCTATTTTCCCAGATTACACTCCCCAGTTTCAAGAGCCAGTATTTCACCAAGATTACTTCAAATGTCCTAGGATTTGTGGCTCAGGTTATCTGTTTCCTCATTGGGAAGAATAGACATTTAAGTGATGGGGAGTCCTGGGGGCTGTTTGTAGTCTTGGGACTGGAGGGTAAAGGCAGTCAGCCACTCATTATGCACATAGAGGAAGGGGAAACAGAGCTGGGGTTCCTAAGAAAGGCTGGACCGTAACTCTTTAGGTAAGGAGTCTGGATATTGGTAGATAGATCAATGGATGCTCTTCTGGTCCATCAGTATGAGCCATTTTCTTTGCTCATAGTTCAGCAGTCATTGCCCCCTTGATGGCTAAGTCTAGCGAAATTTTCTCAGCAAATATTTGAAATGGTGCCCAATCTAAAGTAATCCAGTTCTGTTCCAGCTGTGCCTCTACATAGATCAATACCAAACTATTCACATCAGACCCAATTAGTGTTCTGATCATATCTATTTCCCACATGCTTCAAATTCCTGAAATGAATAAAGTGGTTCACGATGCATCACAGGACACTTTCAAGGACCATTTAGTAACCGCTGTCGAGGGAGAGCAGGAAGGTCATGGTTAGGAACTGGTATGTGGACAGATAAAGGAGCAGAGAGAATGATGCTTTGTTGAGAGAACTGGAGTAGGTGGATAAATAGGGACTCATCGAGTTTAAGTTGAAAAGCTCCTCTATAGCTCTGAAGAGATTCTGAATCAAGCTCTCAAAGGTTGCTTTATTTTCTTTGTTCATGTTTTATTTATTTTATACCTCTAGGCTCCAAGTATTAGCATTACTTGTGTTTTCAGGCAAACCTCCCATAGAGCGCCTAAGAGTCACACATGAGTGTGATGATGCTATGGCACTCTCATGGGTAAAAGGCAACACTCCAATGATGACAAGGTTTTCCTTGAGTGAGAGCCCCGTCGTATGGCTCCGCTGAATTAGTCACCACAGTAACCCAGGGTGAGAAAGTGTGCTTTTTAGATTAGTATTGCTTGGATAGCTACATGGAAGATCCACTTTCCGATAAACCCATTCATAGATCTAAGGGTGACTCACTTTATGCTTATTATTTATTTATCTTAAACCTGTTTGCTCCTGTTTTCTAGCTTTTCACTTTTAGAAATGAGAAATTTGTGCCAGCCACTTGACTACTAAGAGTGAGTAATGCAAACTCATCTAATACATGACATATAATTTCCTTTGATTTTTTTCTATATTTTAAATATTTATTCATTGAAAGTTTCATAATATATACATGTATATTGTTCTTGTCCATCTACCCCTTGTTTCTTGTTAGCATCCCCCATCCTGTCTCTCGCCCAACTTCATGCCTCTTTTCTATAGTTATTAGTAACCTGCTTCCAGTATGTACATGCATATATGACCATCCACTGGGGCATGCAGAAACTGCCAGTGTCCACAGCCTTAAAGCTGAGTGGCTTTCTCTTCCTCAGCAGTTACCAAATGCCAATACTCCTTCAGCTAGGAGTAGGGTCTCTTGGGCCCTTTGCCCCAGAGTTCTGTCATGCATATGGGTTTTTAACTGGAGTGATCTTATTATGAAGGTTTTGTACAGGTAATTACCATGGCTATTAGTTGATACTTGGAACATGCATGTCTTATCCAGAAGCCAGCCTTTCACAGCGCACCTCCCAATGCACTGGCTCTTAAATTCTTTCTGCCTCCTCTTCAGAAAAGTTCCCTGAGCCTTGGATGAGGGGAAGGTGATAGAGATAGCCCATTCACAGCTGAGCACTTGGTGTTATTTATACTTGACACTTGAACAAGTTATGAGTCCCTTAGCTGACCACAGCCTACTGCAAGCTGTGTTGGTAAATGGGATTCCCTGAGTTCCCAAAAGGAAGAAATGTCTTCTGTGAACATTCGGCCAAATCCTGCTGCAATCATTCCTGGGTTTCCTTTGGCTTTTAGATTATTATACAACCTCAAGGGTTTAGTTAGAATATTGTGTCTCTATATAAATTGTGTCTATAGCTATCAATCCCTGTACCATGTTATCTTAACTTGTGCTGCTCTTTTGAGGCTCATGGTTGTCTCCACTCATCCCCTGGTAAAGCTCTGGGCTTTACCAGTGAGCCTGCATGGTTTTTCCTTCTCTGGCTGCCAGAATACTTTTTTGGTTGTCTTGTCCTCAGGGAGTTGGGGGGACAGTACTTCTGTTCACTCTCTCCAAAATTTATTTCCATATTATTCTACTTGCCTAAGCATGGGCACAGGCATGTGTGTGAGTGCATGGGCACACACACCACTGACCCACAACTCATATTTCTTATATTGTCTATCTAACAGAACACTGAATCTCTACTTTAGGGCTTGATGACCTCTGTACAATAAAAATAGGAGAGGGATTACTAAGTAAAATAACCTGTAACAATGAACTGCCATACCATAAATAAAAGTTGACATGTATTGATCACATTAATTGCATGCCTTAATATAATTTATCAAACTGGCACTGTGGACATAGGTTATGTTTTGCCCCCATTTTAAGATGCAGCTGAGCCTTGAAGAACTCATACTTGTTCTCCACAGACACATTCTCCATTGGGTGGAATTCATGAGGAGAACCCATATCACAGAGACTCCCAGGCAGAAGTGCCTGATCACTGTGAGGACCACTTTGATGAAGGGGCCTAAGATGTCTTGACAATCCCTTGACCTATAGTAATGTTATCCGAGAGTGATGGTCTGGTAGTAGCTGGCATTTGTTCCACTGAATGCTCTCCTAACCTCCCCAGCACTGATGTCATCCTTATTGTGTAGATGAGGAAATGGAAGAGGAAAGAGTTTATCACTTATGCCGTACTTAAGATCTGAGCCAACACTCAAGCTAATCCATGCCTGTCAGCTGTAATCTCCCGGGTCAGACTCTGTGCCAATCTGTGTGTCTTGCAGAGCTCCTGTCATATGTGCTGCTCAGGAGAAGTCATCCTCATTTCTGATCTAAGAAAAGAACTCGTACTTTTGGTTCCACAAAGTGAAAATTAATAAGTCATTTCAGTGATGGGAGGAAAACAGAAAGGGTCAGATCTGAAGACGCTACCCGGAGCTTGAACAAAGTCCAAATCTGAAGAAAACACTTCAGAGGCCTTATTCATGACTGGCTCCCTTTGTTTGCGGCAATAATTCATTAAAAACCATCCTTGTGCGGTAATTTCAGGGTATTAAAGTTGAACAGCTTAAAGTTATGTAATTAATTGCATTCAGCTTCAGTTACAATTACTAATTGATCCAAGCCTGCCAGCACCACACCTGGCAATAGACAGGAACGCAACAGCGATGCCAGGCAGGTGGTGGCAATAATTAGGTTATTACTTTATTTCCCCCTTCAAGTACCAGGTGGTCCAAACCCCGGGATCAGGCAGGCTGCATTGGCCCCTGGGTACCATTTCTGATTCTGGAGTTATTTTGAAGAAACTAAGAACAGTGGAAGGAATAAGTAGTAGATGAGATGAGTTAAACCCAGTGCCAACATTGCCATACTAAGACAAGCTTGGGGAATGAAATTCCCAGATCTTAAGATTTTTCCAGGCAATAGATGAGGTCTAGAAGAAAAACATGTTAGACCAGTGGTAACTATGCCTGAGAGCTCTTTGGCTGCCATGTATCAAGCTTTCTGGCAATGAAAGAAGGATGAAGCTACAGAAGTAGGCATGTGATCTGAGACTGTGAACACTGTGTGCGTAGTGGCCTCACACATCAGCCTTGAAATCGGGTAGACGCTTTTATTTGTCTGGTTTGTGTCTGTTTCTTTCTCCCTGGATTTTCTTAAGGTAGTGTGACATTTTACAAAGTATATTACTTTCGGAGGCTCCATTTCTTCACCTGTAACACTGAAATGGTTAATTGATATGGATGGATGGGTCATTGTACTCACTAAAGACGAAATGTATCAATATGGCGCAGTGCAAGTATGGCCGCACAGTAAATTACCCATTCATATAACCCCGTTTTACTGTATTATATCCAAAACAGTAAATGGTTTGATGGTTTGATATTCAGTTACGATTGATTGATAGTGCTCAGAACTTTGGGATGATAAATGCTATTATCTTCATTTCCTAAATAAAAAATATCTGCATTTATTGAACTGTGCCAGGAACAGGCTAAATGAATGCTCTTATATATGTACTTCTTAATGTTAAGTTGGTATTAATATCCCCTTATGTAGATGAGAACATAAGGTCTGAGGAGGTCATGTAGTTCCCTAAAGTTTGGATCTACTTTTAGGTAGCCCACGAGGAGCTGGGTTGGAACCAATCCTGCTTCTATTGCTATTAACCACAATGATTTAGAAAAGAAGAAAAAGCTTCTTCAGTTCTTTTCGCAAGCTTTGGCTCTGGGTTATCCTATCCTACCCTCTGTGTTTTCATTCAGATTGATTTCAGAATTAATCAGTGTGACAGGGAAAGTGCATTTGGAGAGTATTCAGTAAGGAGCAGGGAAAGTGATTCCTAGTGTCATTTAGCTGTCAGGTTTCCTCTGCTTTTGTTTATGGTCTTTGTGTTTTAAGCCTACACTAGAGCATCCTGTAGAAATCCAGGCTGAGGTCTGCACTTGGTGGCAGAGAGAACACTTTGGTGAGTCCATCAACTTAAGTCAGAAGTAGAATATTGCCAGGAGCTATCAGAAGTCATCACAGTCAACGTGGTCACAGCTCTGTCCATGTAACAGCTGATAAGTAAGCAGTTTCTTTACTGGAAATTAATTATCTCAAATGGTATAGGAGTGGAGAGGATAAAAAAATCTTACTTGGAAGGCGTACAGGCAGACAGGAAAAAATACAGCTTGTTTATTTTTAAAATACTTTTCCATCTTTCTGGAACTGTCTTCTGATCAATAGACATGATAGAGAAATCCCGTGGTCTCATCCCCCAGGCTTTATGCTTCCCATTTCTTTACCCACTATGATAAAACCTCACCCGTGGTCTCTTCAGTCATTTCCAATTGGGGCTGGCATCTTCTACTCTATCTCGAGGTAGTGCCAGCTGCACATCTCACTTTCAGGCTGTCTTAGAAGTAGTAGCGCACTACAAAGAGCACAGAGAGATGATACCGTCAGTTCCTGTATTAATGAAGACAGGGCTTCTTGGATGAAAGGACTTGGGTTAAATGATGAGAAATTGCATCTTACTTTTCAGCCCACAGAAAGCAGCTGGGAGCCTCCACTGTTAGTTCCTTTCCCTGATGATCTGTCTCTTCCTCCACAGGGCTAACCAGTTCCACAGATCAATACCTTCCTGCTAGAATCAGCGGAAATTAAAACCATGCCCCCTTCCCCCAAAGAGCAGCCCTAACATTGGGGCCTTTGGCACAATGGCTTTGCTGGCCCTTTATTTTCTTGCCAGTCCTGGGCTGATAGGAAAAGGGCTTCTGAATTCAGCCACATCCCTTACAATAGTGGTCATCAGTATCCTGCTGAGATTTCTCAGTGACCTCTCAAATTCAGAAGCATCCTCCCTCTCTATTGCATGGGACAGGCATCTGGCTTCCTAGCAACCCTTGGAAGCCCTCACCACCCACACTCATATATAGCTCTGCACACTGGGACATTTTTAGAACATACAATGTAATAGAGCATCTTTGTTCAAACTCCACTCATGTGGTATATAGTGTATGAATTGCTCACAAAAACTCTGTTTGGGGCATTTATAATAAATAGTTACTAAGAGTTTATTTAATTCACCATACCCATTGTACAATTTCTTGGGAGCAAAGGTATGCATATGGACTCGGATCCCAGCTTATGGTCTCAGCTAAAGGCAGACACAGCTCATAGACAAGCAGGGAATCATGGGCCTGTGAAGACTACAGGGCAGAGCTACCCACCTGGGAGTGGTCTGCTGACATCACAAGGAGTGATTCATGTCTTCTCCTCATCTGGTTAGTGATGGGGTTTTAAGTCACCTGCCTCAGTTTCTTCATCCAGAAAAAAGCAGCTAGAACAGTGGGTCTCAACCTTCCTAACACTGTGACCCTTTCACACAGTTCCTCATGTTGCCGTGAGGTCCAACCGTAAAATTACTTTTGTTGCTACTTCAGAACTATGATTTTGCTTCGGTTATGAATCATAATGTGAATATTATTAGATAGAGGTTTGCCAAGGGGGCAATGACCCACAAGGTTGAGAACCACTGAGCTAGACCATCAGCCCATTACCATTTTCCAGGCTGTGCTGCCGACGTGAATAGTTCTTCAAAATGTTAACACAGTCCTTCCGAAGCAAGAACGCCACACCCTATAAAGTCAAATAAGGAAACGCACACAGCATAAGTATGAACGCTAGATATGAGAGCTCCTGAGATTCCTTAAGGCCATCAGTGTGAACCATTCCTTAGAGAGAATACAGGGCTGAGATAAGGGACGTCACTTGCCAGAGAACGTACCAGTTCTATGTTCTAGGGTCTCTCAAAGCAGATGTCAGTGAACTTTTTCTACCAAAAAAAAAAAAAAAAGACAAAATATGTAAGACTTTGTGGGCCGTTCATTCTCTGTTGCCCTCACTCAGCTCTGTTAAGGAATATGAGTGCACACATAGGTTGTGTGATTGAATGTATAGGGCTGTTTCTCAGTAAAGGTTCATTGACAAATTTTGGCGGGGAGGATCCTGAATTTGACCAGTGGGTCATGGTTTGCTGGGTAAATAGCTCTAGATGTGTTCCTTTGTGCTGTGGTGAGTCTGTATAAGATGTTTTCTTCCCCCACCATTCTGCTTTTGAATCTACGGTGTAGATGTAACAATGTCGGAGTTGATGTGAGGATAAAAGTTGATGCAGAATAATTAGAGGAGTAGCAATCTCCTATTAAGCTCTTGTTTTATTGGCTGTTATAGGTAAGACTCAGAAACTTCAACAGCATCTCTGCCTGTATGTATGATCATTACATTAATGACTGGTATGATCGTTAATATGTATGGACAGGATTTCCTCTCAGGAAATGAGATTCTGGAGCCCTCCACTGCCTTCCTGGGGCTGGAGAGAAGGATTTGGCGCAGTTTGCTTAAGACCAGAGCCCAAGCTGTCTCACTAAGATGAGACTTCTGATCACTTACTCGTGGTGGGTAGACTTTGTAGGTCAAGATGCAAATACCCATGCGTTCAGAGTATGTGCAAAACCACCTGTTTAGAACTACATCCTAAAAATATTCTGAGCCAAGCCTTCAATTCTTTTGGTTAGAGACACTAATGGAGCTGTATGTCCTACAAGTGTATGTGTATACGTGTTGTACGCCGTGGAAATGCATGGAAACAGAGCTATTCAAATGTGCTTCTCTGGGTCCGTTAGGAAGCTGAAGAAGGATGCTTGTGTTTATCATAGGGTACCACATTGTTTCCTGTAAATGGCTTAAAGTGCTTGATATGTTGACCACAGACTATACCTTTCAATTTTAGATACTTCTTATATATAAAAAATTTGAGCCTCAATGTAGCCTTCACTTTCCAGGTTTGGAATTCCATTTCTGACCTCACCTTTATTTCGAAGCAATAAGCAATCTCCAGACAGACAGTATCAGCATCCCTTGAAAACCGGAAACAACGTGAACTGTTGGGTCCCATTTTCACACTCAATGAAGGCAGAAACTATAGCACCTGGAATGTGGCAGTAGCACCCACCATTTTGAGTTACAAATTCTTTTTTTTTTTTTTTTTTTTGGTATTTTGAGATAGGGTCTCTCTGTGTATGTAGCCTTTGCTGTCCTGGACTCACTTTGTAGATCAGGCTGGCCTCAAACTCACACTGATCCGCCTGCCTCTGCCTCCTGAGTGCTGGGATTAAAGGTGTGCGCCACCACACCTGGCTCTGAGTTACAAATTCCAAAATACTATAATCGCCCTGCTATTTGCCTATTATTTTGAAGCATCCTAAACCATCCTAAATATACATTTGTGGCATTTGTTTTAGTTAGTAGGTTTCATGATGAGTAGAAGATTACAGTCCAGTCATTTTGCTCCAATTCTACTCTTGTTAAACTTCATTGCTTTCTTATATATTGCTTTCTTAGCCCTACTGGCATGGCAACTTAATATTTCCTCCTTGGACTAGCCAGAGTATGTGGACACCGTTTGGTTCCTTTCTTGAGATACATGGTTTCTTATTCTAGTACAGGAATAAGAAAAACTGTAGCCCTGTGGGCCAATGTGTCCCATCATGTTTTTATAAATAAAATTTTATGGAGCACAATCCCTATTTTTCACTTGTCAGGTCTGTACTGCAGCAACAAACCTGTATAGTCACAATGGGTGTGTATAGTTCATAAAGCAGAAATTCTTTGCTATTGGTTTCTTTTTAAAGAATATGTTTACTCTAGAGGTACAAATCTCTACAAGTGAGACAGCTAAGAAGAAGAGAGTGCTGTTAGCTTCAGTTCCCCACATTTGAATTCAATACCCCATCTCTTCTCTGAAAGTGTTTCTCAATGTTCTAGATCATTCTTTGCATGGGAACTATAATTTCTCTCACCCGAACCAGCAAAACAAAATGTATTCACTCTTTCCCCTAAGGCTCAGCAGTGTAGTATTTGTCAGTATTCTGTTAAATTATCACAATTAAGTCTTTTGGGGAGTATCATTACATGTACGTGTTTCAATCTGACATAATGAAATTGTGAAAATACTCCAAGAGGAATATTTTGATGCTGGACAAGAAGCCAAAAACATTACATTATTCTGTTGCCTCTCTGATAATGCTATCTGAAAAACTTAAAAGTGCTTTACAGTATGCACTGTGTCCAGACTCAGAATGAAGAATGACAAAAAATTTTAGATAAATTGGTTTGTGAAATATTTATGTGCACTTTGGTGGCACAGACAGGAGGTAATGTGTTTTGTATTGAATCAGCTTGGGGAAAAAAAAAAGAGCACAATGTTAATGAGATTTTTTAAAGCTACTTTTAAATTCATGTTGGCAAAAGACAAATAGTCAAGACTTTTAATTTCTATAAACTTAACAGCCAGAGAACAAATAAAGCTTTATTAACTTAAATAAAAGTAGCTTTTCTTTCAAGGGCACTGTGATTTATTTTTCCTTCCATGTAATGTTCTGAAGGGCCGTTATTCTTTATATATTGATCAGCCCTTTCCAGTGTGTTAGCCAGGTTCTAACTAAGTACTACTGAAGTCTGGAATGTCGCTGAGTGACTCCAGAGGGGTAGACAGATCTGGGGGTCGGCCAATATCTCTTCCCAACAAACCGTGCCGTGACCTTGATGTACACCTTAGGTCAATACGTGATCTCTCTATTTTATTAATTGGTTCTTCCAAACTTACAGATTTAAAATGGACCAAGTATCTGAAGGAGTTGATGCTGTACTTGGATGAGTTAATAATTCTGGGAATGTGTGCTAAGGGCCTAGTCAGTCCTAAAGCATGGGCTCAGGCCTTTCATTTCCTGTCCTGGGGGCAGCCATTTTTGCCTCCTCATAGGTCTCTCTGCTCACTTCTCTCACTGCAGAATTACTCTGGGATAAATTATTCCTTTTGCTGTGTGTGATACTTTAAAGACTTAGACATTCTCCAGGATAAGAGGTGAGTTTTGCTCACCAGGGGGTGTACCAAGTATCTGGAGGAGTATGGGCACCAACTTCATTTATAGTGGGTGAACTAATCAAAAGACAGATTTTAGTTAATAAGCTGGAAAGCCTTTCATAACAATGAGAGAGTGTGTGTAAGCTGATGGTGGAAACAGGCAATGTCTATGAGAACTCTTACTAAAAACATCCTTTTGGAATGAGCTTGGGGACAAAGATGACTCTCCTCTACACTTCTCCATTTTTAACTCACTTCTATAAACTCTGAGATCCCCTTCAAATCTCTGAGTGGATCTCCTAACCTTCCTCTTTATGTAAAAATATTTTTTTTTCTGCTGACCACTAGCAAAATGCCTTGGCTCTGGTGGCTGGATGTCCTTATTTTATTTTATTATTTTTAACCGATATGCTAATCTCAGGAATGATGCATCTCTGCTCCAGCATCATTAAAACAGTGTCCCATTGCCACTCTGCAGCTCACTGCTGAGTCAGCACCTCCACCACAGTCTTTTTTCCAGAGATTTTAATTTGGCCATAAACCTTTACTGAGGGCAGAAAATTGACACAGAAGGGCTTTCTTCTCAATGAGGGACTTTTCAAAGTATACTATTTACTGTGTATGGACTGTTGGGAGGCCCACAAATATTCAAGCAAAATTCTAGGAAGGCTCCTTAAGACATTGGAATTTGTGTTATCAACTGACTACTGAAATTATCTGTTGGGGGTGTCAACAGGCAAACTTTGAATACATTTTTCCCTCTTGGAAAACTGTCCCTGGTACATAGTGCAAAATACTTCCAGTTTCTGGAAGTTCAACAAGTTCTTATTTTTTACAGAATCTCTTCTTTTTCATAATATTCTTTTCCTCATTTCCGTCTGCCTTTGAGCTCACACAGTGTTGAGCTTGATTATGATAGTCTTCTCTCTCTCTCTCTCTCTCTCTCTCTCTCTCTCTCTCTCTCTCTCTCTCTCTCTCTCTCTCTCTCTCTGTGTGTGTGTGTGTGTGTAAAGGCTACGTGAGGGTATTAGATTAATAATATCTTGTGTTCAGCTCACACTTTTCCGTATGATTGCTCACTTTATGAGTCTTCTGTAATGTACTTTCCCTTCTGTCTGAAAGATAACCTGAGCGAGCTTTCTCCAATTCTATAATATACATATAGTAGGTGTAACAATCTTTGATGGTCCTATGAGGTGTGTCATTAAAGACAGTGTTTTCTCCTTAAATCATTATAAAACATGGGCTTGCAAAGTGGCTCACTGGACTAGGGTGCTTGCTGTCAAGTCTGACCACCTGAACTCAATCTTTGGGACCTACATGGTGGAAGGAGAAAATCAACTCCTAAAAGTTGTCCTCTGGCCATCACACATGCATAATGGCATGGTTGTGCATGCACAAACTCACACCTTCATCTAAATAATAAAATATAATAAACGTATGTAATTTATTTTTATTTTTTAAATAATTTATTCAGATTACATCCTGATTGTTATCCCCTCACTTGTATCTTCTCATTCCCTCTCCCTCCATCTTTCACCCTATTCCCTTCCGCTAGACCTGTGATAGAGGGGACCTCCTCCCCCCGCATGTGATCACAGCCTATCAGGTCTTATCCGTACCAACCAATGACAATTCAGCATAGACCCCCTATTCAGATCAAGCCAATGGACAGCACGTTTTCCACAGTTGTGGGGAGAGTGGACACTGCCTCTGACATGAACCCTGGTGTCCCCTATTTGACCATGTCCCCTTGGTGGGAAGGCCTAGTGGCCCTCGGAGAAAGGGGAAACACATTTAATTATTTAAGATTTCATAAAATATGCCCAGAGTTATTTGTTCCACTGCTTCGTCTGTACATTGCCATTACTCTGTGATACTCATGTTCAGACCCTACCATTTTGTAGATAGACAAGGGTGGCTTTTTATACATGAGCTGTTCACATCATTGCTTAAGTAAGTTTAAGCCGGGTGTGGTGGCGCACGTCTTTAATCCCAGCACTTGGGAGGCAAAGGCAGACAGATCTCTGTGAGTTCGAAGCCAGCCTGGCCTACAAAGTGAGTGTAGGGCAGCCAACACTACACAGAGAAACCTTGAAAAACAAACAACAACAACAACAAAAAGATAAGTAAGTTTAGGCCAGGGTGCAGGGTGCATCAGACTATATAGAATGTTAAAATGGATGATAACACTGGAGCCTACAGTTTTTTGTGCATGGAGAGTCTTTATCTACCACCATTTTCATATCTCACCTTATACTTGATTCGCGACATTACACAAAACACCTCTAACAAGATCAGACTTGAAGCAATATCTCAAACTTGAGGTGGGTACCTACCAGGGATCAGCAGGCGTGATGCTGGGTGATAAAGCTCCCTATGTGTTCTGTCCCAGTTCTGCCTGAGTCCTGTGATTTGAGTCTGACTGTGTACTGTTTCAGGATAATTTCCTGTCTAATGTGGCCATGCAGAGTCTGAACACAGAGTATTCTGAAGCAGTCAGAGGGCTGAGCATAATTTATTTACGCATGCACATCTGCTCCACATCAGTTCCATGCTTTCCTCTGCAGTAAGGAGAGGTAGGAATGAAATGGTCTTCACCTTCAAACTGTTTCAAGTCTGTTATGCAAAACATCATTTTTAGGGTAAGATGTTCTCTAAAGGCTTCTTTTGTCAACAAATACACATCTATTAAATTCTCCAGGTGTTATGCATTTTCCTATGTTGTAAGAATACAGCATTAGAATATATAAATAAGACCTGCCCATCTGTCTCCCAGAAAAGGTAGACAATATGAAATAGGTAGCATGCAAGCAACTTTGTTTTGTCCAGTGCTATGTCTCCAGGGTGAGCTACATAGCCTGGAACATGGCGTGTATTCAATAATTACTTGGAAACTTGAATTTAAATAATTGAGTATAACAATAATTGGAGTGAGGAAATATTTCCATGGCAACGTGGGTACAATGAACAGAAGAGGAAGCTGCATTCTTACCACATGGGCCATGTATAAGTTCCAGTCTCATCATGCACTTTTCTACAACTTTGGAAATGGTGTGAAGGAAAGTAGCAAAGGCAGATGGAAGAGAGGGAGTCCTAAGGAAAGTCATGACAGACCATGTGAGGTCAGAGCTCAGGGTACACTCAGAGGGGAGGGTGTCAAATCTGATTGCAAAGTTCTTATTTGCCAAGGATAAAGTTTTGTTAGCCTATTGAGATGAGAAGACCTAACATTTTTTCTTGTTAATATTTTAAAAGCAAACCAATGACAATAACACAACAAAACAACCTTAACACATAGACCAAAAAACAAAACAAAAAAAGTAAAAAACAAACAAACAAACAAAAAATCACCAGGATCTTATTTAGACCAGGCTAGCTTTGAATGTTTCTTGCCTCTGCCTTCCAAGTGCTAGAATCAGAGGCACAGCCACTATGCTTCAAAGCTGACTGCACCTGGTCTTGAATACATATGTATTTCTTGTTCTTTCTTTTGTGGCTCTTTATTCCATACTTATTTTGGTTTTCTGGATTCTTCTCAGGGTGCTATGTCTATTCTCAGTTGGTCAGTCTTCTTCCTATCATGTTATAACTCTTTACATCTTTCTCCAGTTACAGTCAAACATACAACACACTAAAATAAGCTTTGTTTGCCTTTATTGAGATGACAACAACAGGCCACTTTGAGAATCCCAGCAGAAGAAAGCCATTTTCTTGACCAGACAAAAGATTCACCTCACAGAGTAGATGAGAATGCTCAATAGAATGCTAACAATGATACAGGGAGCCAAAGGAATTTGATGTTCCACATTAAAAATTAACCCCATGAAAGGCACAGCAAAGCCGGTCACATACCTTGCTTGTGAAGACCATAATGGTAGAAACAAACTTTCCCAGGGGACAGGAAGAGAACATTTTTGTATGGAGGTGCCAACTTAGTCATTAGAGGAAAGTTCTAGAATCAAGTGGAGAGCAAGACTTTCAGAAAGAGGCTGAGGGTTTATTTGCCCATTTGTGGGACTATAGTTCCCTTACAGGCATGTGTGAGGGCTAAGGAAAGTACAGCGGCCTCCAAGAGGGCATGCAGGATAGTGCTTCTGAGTGATGCAGAATACGAGCTGGGCACTTGGAGCCAATGCCTCTGCAGTGAGAATGCTTGAATGCTGTTTGAGGAGCTTAAAAGTGTGTAAAGCCCTTGAGGGTGTCTCTTTTCTATGTCAGCCATATCCCATTGTCTTAGTTACTTTCTCATTGTTGTTACAAAACCCTAGCTAAGCAGCTGAAGGAAAGAAGGGTTTATTCTGACCTATAGTTTGAGGCTAAAGTCCATTGTTGTGGGAAAGTCATGATAGAAGGAATTGGAGGTCACATCTCATCCTCAGTCAGAAAGCAGAGAAAGATACATGCTGGTGCTCAGCCCCAACCCCAACCATTGGAATGTGCCACCAAGCCTTGGTGCACTCAATCTTGGAAATTAAGCATACTCAGATTTATCTCCTAGGTGATTCTAGACATGGTCAAGTAGACACTCAATATTACCCACCATAATGGTATGTGACAAGCATTTTCTCCATTGTTCGTGGAACCCTGGTAAAGTTTCCCCAGATGACATGGCTCATTGAGTCCTTAGTTGAGACATGGGTTCAGGTCTGATAAGCCTCTGTGTTGAATGCCCCCTTGGTACTCTAACAATATTACTCTTGCTATGGTATTTATTTAACACCTCACAGCATTGTTCTAGAAGACTACTTCAGAATAACTTTGGACAAATTAAAATACAGACTTTGAAGCTTCACTCAGTCACCAATCTGGAAGGACCTTCACAATAATCTTCATTTTTAAAACAAGAGCACTGAGGAATTCTTACCGCATCAGAGTTTAAGGGCCACTATGCACAAATAAGCAACTGTATCATAGTTTAAAATATTTAATGAAATGTATAATAGTACCAATTAATTCCAATATAAAGCTTAAAAACTGAAGGGCTGGAGAGATGGCTCAGGGGATAGAGCAGTTGCTACACAAGCAGGAAGATCTGAGTTTTGACACCCATCACTCATATAAACCCAGATTCCAAAGTGACTGTCTATAACCATCAGTGTCCCTATAGAAAGATAAGAGGTGGAGGCAGGAAAACTCCTGGAAATTCTCAAGTCTGCCAGACTGGCATATGCTGTGGCAAACAAGAGACCCTGCTACAACAAAGTAAAAGACAGGTTGTCCTCTGACTTCCATAGGCTGTATGTAGCATGTATAACTCACTAATACAGACAGACAGGCAGACAGACAGATACACACGCAAACACACAAACATACACAGAAATTTCAAAATGAAAATGAACCCTCTTAATATTTATTTTTAATTGTACCGTTTCTTCACTTCTCTTTCCTCTTCCAACAGCTCCCATACCCCACTCCAAGTCAAGACAGTTTCCTTTCCCCCAAACCCAACACTCCTATATAAATGTTCCTCAATGAAAGTAATCTTACTATTTTCTAAGGAATTGTATACACACATTCAGAGGTACTTCTAAAGGCCATGCTGGCCTGAATAGTATCTTCCACTTGTCATTCAGTTTTTCATTGAAAAACTTAGGAGAAACTGATGGTTACCATAAATTTGGAATTTTTGTTTGTTTATTTTTTTCATACAACACACACACACACATACATGCGCGCACGCACGCGCGCGCACACACACACACCCCAAAGACCTGTTGTGTTTGATTAAATAGAAGTCATGGGAAACATTGTTCCTCATTGTGATAGTTTGAACTGGAAATGGTCCCTATAAGCTCCTATATTTAAATATTTGGTTTCCAGATGGTACTATTTGGGAAGGTTTTGGAGGTGTGGCCCTGATTGAGGAGGTGTATCATTGGGACAGGCTTTGAGGTTTCAAAAGCTTATGCCACTTCCAGTGTCTCTTTCATTGCCTTGTGAGGTTATTTCAAGATGTGCACTCTAGTGCAATGCCTGCCTGCCAGCTGCTATGCCCCTGGCCACAATCGTTATGGACTCTAACCCTCTGAGACTATAAGCCCTAGATAAAGTCTGTTTTTTTTTTTTCAAAATCAATTGCTTGGTCATGGTGTCGTATCACAGCAATTAAAAAAGAAACATAAAGACTCATTCTAGGTTCTGTTGCTGTTAGCCCAGCAGCACTTACCCTAAGTATAAGGAGCTGGCCTTTGGTCCAGTTCAACAGCCAGCATTTGTGAAGCAAACCAGTCATGAAAATTCCAGCTTCCTCAGGAAAGCATTTTGGAAGCCATACATAAGAAGGCAAGTAGCCTTTAGTACCAACAGCTACATGCCTTTGCATTTCTAGAGACAGTCACCATTATTTAAATATTAGATGGCTCTCAGCAATATCTGCTTAATCTGTATTGTAATCAAAGAGGGGCAATTTTAGAAACCACTATCTTTCCTTCAAATTCTGGGAGCAGGTCCCAGATCCTACTTGTAATCAGTAAATCCTGAAAATTTGATGTCCTCTGGTACCTTCTTTAAGACTGCAAATTATTTTTACCAGCCAAAGGATATAAAACTGCTCATGATCTTAAAAACGCCATTAAGCATACTTTTCTTTACATTAGGAAATATCTTATTGGGCTTAAAAGTGGATGTTATAGTGCCTTTTTACAGAAGCAGGTAGTGTGTAAGTCTTATAAAAATGAACAATGTTTTTTTCTGCTTTCTCTACCATAGCTAAAAGGTCCTCTCAGTCTAAACTCCTATTTTGAAAAATGGATGCAATCCTTTCTTTTCCTGAATTTTCAAAGTGTGTCATCTTTCTTTCATTTTTGGCTCATGAGTTATGTAGAGTTGTATTATACTGGAATGCTTGCTTTCATTCCTCTGCATAGAGACTGGCACTTGTTTAAGAGGTGCCCACATCTATAAATATTTATACCCTGCAAAATAGTCCTAGGTAAATTAGATGCTATAGCAGATGCTCTGTAAGGTACTCTTGAATGATTTATGTTGCCGTTAATTTGTGTCCTTCTCAAATTGAACCAAGGCTGGCCTCAGATGACCAGAAGGTGACAAATGTGATGATGAGAACCTTCCCAAGCTGGAGCCTCCATACTCTGGAAGATGTCAGCTGCCATGTCCTGATGACTTTCAAACAACCCTTTGATGGTGCCATCTACTGAGCACCTGGGGCACTAAAGGAAATCAACATCTACTTCTAGCCATCTGAGTAGCCTAAGAACAGGATCCTCTGTACCCAGTCATTCCCCTGACTGCAATAGGAGGGAATGGGTTGTAATCTTCCAAAGAAAGTGTTCCAGTTTCCTTTTCCATGGAAACTAGGCAGCAGCAATGGATACCTGATCACCAACCCTAAGTATCCATGGAGTAGTACAGACATTTTATGAAAGAATGATAAAATCTGACAGTAGCCAGTGCTTCTCCGTAGTTTTGCTATTTAGCAGTCAGTAACAAATATAAGTTGGACACCCTAATTCAAAATCTGAAATACTCCAAAATTTGGACCTTTTGAGCACTAATCAGGTGTGACAAGATGGGTCACAGTCAAAATGAAGGTGAACTGAAAATATCATATTAAATTATATTTAGGGTGTGTATATAAGGTATATTTGAGACACAAATGATTTCACATTGATACTTGGATTCTAATCCTAAATATCTTAGTATATATTCACATATTCAAAAATATAAAACATCTAAACTCCAAGCACTTCAAATAAACAAAGCATGTTCAATCTGTATAGAATGTTATTGTTAAAGGCAAAAGGCAGACAAATGAAAGGCTCATGTTATTAGGTGCAGCCAGACTCCACGGCACGAATAAGCCTTCCTAACTGTGTTGATCATGTGAAGAGTTTTGACACACGTTAGTTTTTAATGAGGTTTTAGAAGGAAGATTATGACAATGAGGCAGAAAAAGTGATATATCTGCCACAAACATTTGACAGATGGGAAGCTAGCTGCCTTTGGTGGATGATCAGAAAGCGTGATGTCCTGTTAGTGATGGGATATGTTAGTTAAAGAAAAACCGGAGAGAGAAAAGATTTTAAGAAGGGCTTTTAGAAAAACCTTCTAGAATGGCGAAGTAAAGATTAAGCTCTACCCCTGCTCTGCAAAAATGGAAGCAAAAACTTTTCAAATCTTTCAGAACTCTGGCAGTGAACTAAAGGCTCATTAAAATACTTGGGCCATTTGTTCATGGAAACAAGTGAATATCAAGAAGAAGAAGGCAGTTCATCTAATTTTTGACCTGCCATATTTTCATCATCCTTTTTCAGGTTTCCAGTCACCTTGAAAACCAGCAGCTTCACAGCCATAATGCTGCGTATCTACCACTAGAGGGATCAAAGGCCTTTGGGGGGCTTCCCGCTCCCCCCCCCCCCCCCCCGCAAAGCTGCATTACCGTTGTGTTCATCTAGGAACTTCCTTAGCATGCCCTATTCTGGGAGCTCGGTTTATTTCATCTGACTCAGGTTTCTCTGTGCAAATAGCCCTCTCCCTGGGGGTATTTAGAAGAAACAAAACAAAACAAAATAGCCAGCTGCCCTTATATAACTTTACAGCTCGCTAAAGCAGTGACACAGTGAGGCGAACACAAAAGAGGCTGACCATGAGCTTCAAAGGGAAATAATGGGTCGGGAGATGTCCATAAGCAGCACTGGAAATATCCCAGCGTGTTTCTGGGACATGAGGAAGAACTTATTATCAGAGCTTCTAGATTACATACGTGAAATGAGTAGGCATGGAAAAGGGCGTTGAGGAGCTCATCGCTCATACACAGGAAGCAAGCCCAATAATAGAGCCTGTCCCTGCAGCAGAGGTATGGTGGACTTGCTATATGAAGGCTTTACATATGGTGTTATGGATAAGATAAAATAACCACAAGACACTGTCTTGAATAATTAATGGTTGATAAAACAGCAATATCTTGTCAAATCAGATATTCAGTAAGACATTATAAAAGAACTAAATGGATATTCTCATTCTTGACTTACAAAGTACAAAGAACTGAAAGGAAAATTTCACTTGAGGACATCAATAGCAAGTTCCAACAGCCCCTGAAAGGGGGAAGAGGGAAAAAAATCAACAGAAGACAACGTTGACTTAAGTGAGGTCAAATGACATCATCTAGGTTGAGTAGCAAAAAATAGTAAACAATAGATGAACAGATTTCCAACATCTAGGACATACCATCAGATCCACCAAGGTGTAGAAAGAAAACTAAGAAAGAAAAGAGGAAAAAAAAAGAGAGAGAGAGAAAGCTTTAGGAAAAAAAAATAAAGAAGGAAAATAGCCTAGACCCTTCCAGTTTTGCTAAAAATGCAATATACACATTGCGTCAGGTTAGTGAACTGCGAGTAGGTGATACTTCAAAAGAAGTTCACGTAGATGTAGCAGAGTTTCATGGGCGGGGGGTGGGGGGGCAGCAAGAGAAGAGCAAAGCACTGCTCAGTAAGATCGACCGGTGACTCCTTATCAGAGTTCAAGGACAGTAGAAAGCAGAAGGCTGATATATTTATTGTGCTGCAAAGGATTGAATATGGTTTATGCCCTCCTAAATTCCTGCTGAAACGTGGTCCCCAGGGTAACAACAGCAAGAGAAGCCAGGCCCTTTGGTGGTTAGTTTATTAAGAATCTGGCAGTCTGGTAGGCCTGAACCATCAGAAGATGGGCAGTTGAAAAGCAAAGCTGTGTCGGCCTTCTCCCTTTGGCACGAGCCCACGCCATCCCACTTCTCAGCCCTGCAGTGGTGCAGTGCAAAGCTCTTGCCAGGCGGAGGATGTCCAGCCTCCCAAGCTGTGAACAAAGTCCTTTTAAATAAAGTTCCCAGTGTCAGGTATTCTCTGATAGCAAGAGAGAGTGAGCTAAGGCACTTAGCAAGTCTGTGCAGAGGGAATTAAAGGGAAATGGGAGAGTCTAGATAATAAAAACGGGAGGACCTACTTGTTAAGAGGTCTGTTCTCTCAGGGGTACACAAATGCTTCAGACTTCAAAGGAAGGACACAGACAATAACTTGAGTCTATGTGGGAAAATAGCACCAGTAACTACATAGGTGTATGTAGAAGGCAGGATAAATATTCTTTTTATTATTTTTTCCTTGTGACTCTTTTATCTTTCTTTCTGGTTTTAAATATCTTATTTTTAATATTTTAAATATTTAAGGTTAAAATTAATTGGTGAATAAAATTATATGCTTAAAATATTTCTCAAATGCCCTCAAATATCAGAATATTTAAAATATGTTAAATATTCTTGAATATCAGAATATTTAAAATATTCTGATTTTAAAATCTAAATAAATAGTATAATTAGTGAAGAGATGGTTTGTAGAATATGATGTACAGAATAGTGGAGAAAGTGGAGCTTACTAGGAGCAAGTTTTGTATATTATTTAATTACATTTTTATTGTTGTAGAGTATTGAATGCCTAGGTGTACTCTTAGAAAAATCATTAATATTTTAAATATTACATGGATGAAAACTGTGAAATTGAAGTATTTTTATTTAACATGACAGAGGCAGGAGTGGAGGAATAGAAGAAATTGGCATACATAACATAGTATCACATAGGATAAAAATGGCAGATGTGGCTTCTATTTCATATGTAATTATAACGAGTCAAAATGGACTGAACAGTCCAGTTAGATGAAAGAGACTGTCAGAGGTGCTAAGAAATTTGTATTTCATAAATGCTTATTTTTATGTTTCTATATTTGATGGATGTGCATGCATGTGTGTATGAGTGCCTGTGTGTGTGAGTGTGTGTGTGTGTGTGTGTGTGTGTGTGTGCACATATGTGTGTACTTGACGTGTGTAGGTGGGATGATACATGCCACTCTGTATGTGTGGAGGTCAAAGGAAAACTTTGTGGAGTAGATCCTTTTCTTTAGCATATATCTAGCTCTCAGGGATTGAACTCAGATCAGCAGGCTTACTTGGCAACCACCTTCGCTTGCTAAGGCATCTTGCTGGCCTCAGCTATATGATGTTTACAAGAGATGCTCTTTTTGTTCCGGGGGCAGGGGTCAGGTCAAAAGTCAAGGTGTGGGAAAAGACAGTGTCAAGCAATAAATCCAATAATCTGGAAGTACTATAGATGTAAGACAAAATAGGCTTAAAAATGCTGATGGAAGCAGAGAAGGACATTTTATAATCATGTATCAGTCCATAAGGATGGCAAGAAACTCGTAATTAATCACAGCTGTCCTAGTAGTAGACTAAAAACACATCACAACATTTCAATAAGTAAGGGTGTTATAATGGCAAAGAAACAGAAGACATGAAAAAGACCGTACACTAGCCACAATGAACAGACATTTACAGAAAACTCTGCCTAACAGGAAGTGAACTCCCCTTTACCTTCTCATCCCCAGAGCATGTGGAGTGCTCTCCAGAATGATTTGTTAAATCAGAAACAAACATCACAGCATTTTAAAAGATTAAAATCATTCAAAGTATTTTCCTCACCACTAGAAATAAAGAAAAAATTTGAGTAGAAAAATAGAAAACATTTGAGAACTCATATATATGCACATACATATGTATATGTGTACATATATATGTATATGTGGGGAGAGAAATTGACAGCACAGTAACTCACACATACACGCTTACACTAAAAGTCACCCTTAGGAAAATACATTGAGATTAATGTGATGTGTTATCTGTGAAAGCCATGTTGAGAGGGAAATTAATGTGTATAAAAGTCTACATTTGGAAGGAACAAGCATTTTAAATAAATAAAAATTTAAAACCCTCAAGCTTCTACTCAGGGATTTAAAAAAACATCAAAAATAAATATAAATAAAGAATAATGTTGAAAGTTAAAGATTAAAGTGCAAATAAACAACAAAGAGTAGAAAACAGTAAAGAAAATCAATAAAGCAGAAAAGACAAGTTATAAAAGAACAAAATTGGCAAGGCCTCTGCTAGGCTGAGCAAAAAATTTGAATTGCCATGATCAGGAAGAAAATGATGCTATCACTGCTCACCTCAGAAAACAGAAAAGAATAAGGAAAAAAAATCCAAGACCTATATGCAAGCAAGTTGGTACCATAGTGAAATGAACAAATGCCTAGAAAGATACAAACTACCGAAACTATCAATGAAATTGAAATGTGAATATATCTACAACAAACATTAAGGAAGTAGCCAATATCTTCTCTAAAAGAAATCAGATTACAAGATTTTACTAGTAAACGCTACACAACATTTCCTTAAAATACTGAGATTATAAAATAATGACTTAATTCTCTCTCTCTCTCTCTCTCTCTCTCTCTTTCTCTCTCTCTCCTTGTGTGTGTGCGTGCACATATAGTATATATAGTAATAAATATAATCTAATTGGTCTGTATAATGTTTTAGCAGTAACAGTAATCCTTTGAAATTGAAGGGGCTAAAGAGATGGACCAGTGGTTAAAAGGACTTCTTGCTCTCCCACAGGACCCAAATTCAATTCCTAGCACTCGTAGTGCAGCTCACACTATCTGAACCTCCAGTTATAGGAGACTTGGTGCCTTTTTCTGACCAGCATGACATTGTATGCATGTGAAACATAAACATGCATGCAGACAAAACATCCAAACATATAAATGAAATGAATGAATAAACCAAAATAATTTTTAAATAAAGAAAGTAATATTTCTCAGTTCATTGTATAAGGGAAGCTAATTATCCTGATACCAACATTAAGCTGGGACCAAAGTCCATTATAAATAAAGAAATGCAAAATTTCAGCAAAACTATATTATTAGAATCTCTGTACATATATTATAAGAGATTGTGTACCATTAAATTGGGATTCATGATTGGAAAGTAGGATTGAGCAATATACAAAACCAATTAGTATAATAAACCATGCTACTATTTTAAGAAACCAAATTACCTGACTTCAGTAGATAAAGACAAAACTATTTTTAAAGTACTACTGGCAAAATGCATTCAACTGAGTAGTGACAGTTTTATGAAATAAAAATAATTCCACTTATAATATCACCCTAAAGAAAAAGCATTTAGTCATAAATTTAACAAAAAGGTATAATAAGACTTTGATAATGGAAATTATAAATACTGATAAAAAGAGAATAAATTGATTAATAGGTTGGTAGTCAGCAAGGTTGAGAGATTTAAGATGATTAAGATGGTAGCACTCTGCGGCTTGACCTGTTTATACAATGTAATTTATGCCAAATATCTGGCAACTCTTTTACCAATAGAGTTTGTCCAGTCATCCTCAGACTCATGTGCACTCTGCCATGGGCCCTGTATAGCTAAAATAATGTTGTAAAGGTTTGGAGAAATAACATGTCCCAGTTATGAGCAAAATACTTATCAGAACTTATCAGAACAGAGTATTCATTGCATATAAAACATATAAATACATACATTAATACTTAAGTTCCTACATAGATTCATATTATGATCAATGGTTTTCAAAGTTGGCTAAAATGGAAATTAACGTATTCAACAATAAGTAGCTTTCTATAGAAGAATTACACTGGGAAACTGCCTTACACCACATCCTATTTCATCCATCATGGATGATCAACTAATATAGAAAAGCTGTAAAAAGATATGAGAGGAACATATTGATATAAATATATAGCTTTGTATTAGGTAGTAGTTTTTAATGTAAAGATAAATATAAAAAGATAAAGAAAAAAAGACCAAGTACTTCATCAGTATTCAAAATTTTGTCTTTCAAGGAACCTCATTAAGAAAGTGAAAATACAGTTTCACACTGGATATACTATTTTTAAATCATATATCTGATAAGCATCTAAAGTCCAGGCTATACAAGAACCCTTGCAACTCAACAGCACAATGACAAGTCATTCCGTTTTCTAATGTGGAGAGAGGATTTGAATAGACACTCCAGTCTCTGATGGGGCTGAAGACCAGATAGTTTCGGTTTACAATGAAGCTTAGTTGTTTAGGGGTTAAGATGTTTTTAGGTCTATATAGATGTTTTAAGTTGATAATGACGAGCTATTGTAGATATTGATTTACATTCAGAACTTTAGATGCACCAAGATAGGAAAGATGTTTTCTTCAAGGCTGCCAAATACAAATAGCCAAAATACTAAGAATATAATATTTATATAATTCCTGATTATGTTATGATTTTTCTTGCTTTATGTAGTTTATTGTATATATGTGTAATAATATGTATTTTATATGTAAAAAATAAAAAAATTAAGAAAAAAAGAAGATAACAATCACCAACTGAGGATGAGAAGATGATCAGGTTTTGGAGACAGATTTTTAGTTCTTCAAAGTGTGAAACATAGACTTACCATGTGACCCAACAGTTTCACTCTAGATATATCACCAAAGAGTTATCATCTATTAGAATCATATGTATGTGTATATATTCGTAATACCATAATTCATTGCAGTCCAAAGTTAGAAAGAATGGATAAATAAAATATATGTTAAAAACAGAATGGAACAGTATTCAATTCTCAAAGGGAAAAGAACAAAGTAATGCCTGCACAGAAGCCGTTCACAGGAAGTAACCTAGTTGGCAGTGGATATCATTTGTGCTGGTTAATTTTCTCTCAACTTGGCACTTCAGAAGAGGGAACTTCAATAGAGGAGTTGCCTCTATTTGATTGGCCTCTGGGCGTGTCTATGGGCATTTTCTTCATTCTAGCATAAAGCAGAGCCTAGCCCAATAGGGGAAATGCCCTGTGCTAGTTGGTGGTCCTGAGTTGCATAAGAGCAAACTGAGCAAGTCACCAGAAGGGAGCCAGAGCAGCACTCCTCTATGGCCTCTGCTTCAGTTCCTGTCTCCAGGTTCCTGTCTCCAGGCTCCTGTCTCCAGGTTCCTGTCCTGAGTTCCTGCTCTGTTTTCCCTTGATGATGGACTCTAAACTTTAAGATATAAAAACACTTTTTCCCCCCAAGTTGCTTTTGGTCATGGTTTATCACATCAACAGAGGAACAAGCCACTACAAGTATTTATACAAAATTCCCAAACTATAAAAATTTATATTAAAAAAATAGGACATGGAATAAGTACAGGAAGTGATGTGATGGCTGTTCTGAGGGACAGGCTTTTCTTTAGGATCAAAAATTAGTATATGTCTATAGTAAGACTTTTGAATTAAAGGGATATAGTTTACTTTCTTTGTGACCTTTTACAATTTATTTATTCAATGGTGGCGGCGTGGTGGTGGTGGTGCTGGTGCTGCTGCTGGTGGTGGTGGTGGTGGTGTGGTGTGTGTACCATGGTATGCATGTGAAGATCAAAGGACAACTTGCAGGAGTCAGCTCTCTTCTCCACCATTTGGGTTCTAAGGATCAAATTCAGGTCATCTGGCTTGGCAGCAAGCACCTTAATCTGTTAAGCCATCTTGCCAGTCTCCAGTTTTATGGCATTTGAATTGCAGTTTAATGAATCTATTGTTTGAGAAGACGTCTTAAATAATACACATCAAAACTGTCGACATTTGAGTTCAGTGTAGCAATCCAGATTCAAGAGTCAGAGCAAAGCTACAAAATTGTTGTTTGAGTACATGGCAAAGCTGCTTTGGATGAGAGTGTATAATCTATAACATCTACTCTTGTTTTTCTCCAGCCATTGGGAAAGCCAACTAGAGCTCTAGCTCAAGTGCCAATGGCAAGTATGTGTGTATTATTTAACCAAAGTTTCCATATTCTAGAGTGACATGTAGTGTCTGAACTAGGGCAGGAAAGGAATACTAGCTCCAAAGAATTACATTTAGGGTTTATGTGTATGTATGTGAGGTGGGGTTGGGAAGAGAATGTGGTGTGTGAGGGTGGTGTAGGGTGGGAGTGGATGTGGCATAAGAGGTCAAGACAGTAGAGGATCTCACCCAGGGAAAATCTGATTTCTTATGTTTTGCATTTCATACAATGCTTTGTCTTACTGAAAACAAAGCTTCAAATTCTTCAGGGTAAATGTCTGTGTTAGTGTCTTCCAGCTGTATATTTCTAAGACATATCTGTAAGCTGTTTTTATGTCAGTCCAATCCTCTTACATCATTTGAATATTTTCCTGGAAGCCTTTGAATTCTCTCCTTCCCAGTATAGTCACATTTCTCATGGTACCTAAAATTTAAACTATCTAAACTCTCATCAGTGACATGTGGGTGGAACTCCCGCCAGGGATGTGTGGCCATATCACTGACATCGTGTGTGATAGAATGTCAAAGTTGTGAATTATGTGAGTCATTCAAAAGCCACTTCCCAAATATTTAGGTGGCAGTTTACATTTGGGAATATATATGTTTTCTGACAAGTTGGAGTTGTAATTCATCGAGGAAACGTGTCACAATGCATATTCCTTTCTGTAGTGCACTCAGGTGGCTCTTCATAGTTTTTAGAGGTCCACTATTCAATCAATGTGACCACAGCTACATAATTTAGCTACTAGCATCATGTTTAGTAGCTGTCTTGTGCTTTGATATGTTTGTTTTAGGGTAGAATTAATTTGTATTCACAGTTATTTAATATTTTAATATACCTACTCACCTACATAGTATTTTCTCTAGTAAAGCACCAGGACTACAGCTCCACATCTAACCTTCTGCTGCTCTGTAAAAGCTCTACAAGCTGCACTTAAAGCAACAAGTACAAACACTATCTTTATACTGCAAAACATTTGGCTTAGTCCATTGCCTGCTGCTGTAACAGAACAGCTCAGTCTGACTAATTTATAAAGAACAGACTTATCGATTTATTTTCTTGCAGTCCTGGAAGCTGAGAAACTCAAGACCAGGTGTCAGGCCTTGATCTGGAAAAGGCCTCTCGTGTATAGTAGAGGGTGGGGGAGAAAAACAAAGGAAGAAGAACTCGTGTCCTCAGAGAGGAAACTCTTTTATGAGAGAACTCTCAGGATGATGACAGTAATCTGTTTATAAAGGCTGGTCCCCCTTCATGTCTTAAATCTCTCCTCTTAGCCAGCCTTATCACCTTGCATTATAAGTAAAAGAAAATAGAGCTAGAAAAACCCTTTACTTTGGTATGCCTCAGTAGAACTTAAGGTTGTAGACTGTATATTGTAGGCATGGTGACTATTTGGGAACCTCAAACATAATTACAGCTTGCAGGTTTCAAGACTTGCCTTGCTAGAAGAGTTCATTTTCAAGATGACTTTTTACTGAGGAGATGTGGGCAAATGTCTGCTCATTCCAAGTAGGGCATCAACAGCACAAAAAAAGCAAGGATTTTTCTACCTGAGTCCAGCTAAGAGAAGCGGTATGTTTAATTTTGTTCTTACAGAAGCATGGGTAATTCAAAGGCAGCTGCACCACTGGAAAGTTCACCCTAGAATGAGTGGTGTCTCAGGGAAGCTGCATCCCTGGGCTGCCTGCCCATTTTGCAGACAACTCCATGGGTTTTACTGCTTTGAAACCTTGGGGAGAAGCCCTAGGGCCCTTATAATTTTCTGTGCTTCCTGAGCCTGGCAAGTGGCCTTGGCTTCTTTATTCTCAAGAGCCTCTCTGCTCCCTCCGGGAGCGTTCGAAAGAAGCCGCTGCTTCAGAAGGATGGAGGCCATCACTCTTCTTGGTCTGCCCAGCTTGACTGGGTTCCAGAATCTTTATGCTTTGCTACCAGGTGACAATATGCTTGTCTGCCTTTCTACGTTGTGCTTTTGGACTTTTTCTTTTCAAGGTCATAGGCTTCCAGAGACCTTGAGTTTTAAAACAGTATTCGAACCACCACTTTAAAAACTACCACATATACACGAACAGTATATCTTTGGATGTAAGCTTCTCGCACCAAACATTTCCAAAATGGATTCAAATGTTCTAAAAGGAGTGTGATGGTGACCACAGCCTCTCACTGAAATTCCCTTACAAATACACAATGGATGGATGGATCAGCAATCGGCGAGATACTCAAAGAAGTCCCACTCCTGACCCACAGACCCAGACTCAGAATTTAAACTGGATTGTGCTTTCTAAACCCATAGCATTTCCAAAAAAGAGTCCAGATTGCAGGGAGTGGAAATGGATAGGTTATATTTTGGTTTGAAAGTCAGGTTGTTGTCCAAGGCAATAAAGGATGTAGTGTAAATAGAAGCGCAGATTCCACCACATTTAGTCTCCTTTTAATGTCGATGCATTTTTTAAGTTGGACGTGTTGGCATTAATTCTTTCCTATGGTGATGACTAATGTTATTACCACTTTGGTATCGTGCTCATTAAAATCTACATAATTTGCATTTGCATTCATATACACACTCACCCCTTCTCCATTCCAAAAATATTCCACTGAACCCTGACCAATGTGTTTGCACATTTCCACAATGCTCCTTCTGGGATCTGCAGGCCACATAACGCAACGAAGAGTTCATTAGGACCATGTCACCAGCATAGCTATAATTAAGGCTGCATCAGCAATTTCAGGGTTTATAACTCTGCTGTAAAGTTGTTCTCTGGGATGAAACTCAGCACAAAGCACAACGTGGGACAAGATCATTTGCCAGATCTGGGCGGCGGGGTGGAGGGGGCTGATTTGGTTGTTTATGATTCTCGGTACTGCTCATCTGCTTCTTTGTGGCTTCTGAATCAGGATGTTTTATGGGCTTGGTGATCATCAAGAAAGGACATTTTCACCAGAGACTTTGTGGACCTCACTCAGATTGTAAATATTGCAGTGACTCAGTCAGTGTTTCTGCTTATATTCCTTGAATGAGGGCTATACACATAGGCGTGCAATTAACACAGAGCCAGAGTCATTCTAATTAGGTGAGAACTGTGTCATTTCATTTAAGGAGACACAGTGGGTTTCATAGTTGGCCATATATTCTTGTCAAGTAGATACTGAGGCACACTGCAAATGGTCAGAAAAGTTTAGGTCCATCTCTGTTAGAAAACTGCTACCCACACTCGTAGCTGAGGAGCAGCTGGTAGCTGCTTAGGACGAGTCCACTGAAAGTTTCACTGTACCCCAGTGGGTGACCCCAGCCCTGTGCAGAGAAGTGCACATCAACAATACTAATAAGACTCATGGGGATGGATGGGTAAATAAATAAATAAATGAAAGAAGAGGAGATGAAGTTGGGAGAGGGGTGTGACAGTGAATCTTCGGAAATTTGGAGGAGAGGAGTTATGGAGTAGATACAATCAAGATACACTGTTGCCATGGACCGTCTCAGTTGGGTAAAGGTCCTTGGGAATAGGGGTTCTCCAAGCGCTGGTGGGCAGGGACAGGCAAGTGACAAACAGAGACAAACCAGGGGTAGTGTTTGAATCTGAGTATATTTTGCAGACAAGCAAGCTAAGGTTTTATACATTTTTGAAACGGGGGGTGGTGGTGGTTTTTCTCGGTTACATTTTTTCATATAATTCAAAATACAGGGTGCAGAGTAATAATGTTGTCATCAATCTTGAATAAACATTCTTCAGTCATTAGATTGGTATCAGTGCATGTGCCCGCTTTATCAAAGGTCAATGTTCCCTCATTATGACAAACATCTGTGAGTCAAGACAGTTTTTTTCTTAGCTCTTCTGTCACTATCTGGAGCTTTTTAAAACACTTTATTTGTAAGTCATAAAATAAACTATGACTAATTCTTAGCCATGTTTTTATTAACAAATGGAACAGAACTTGATGATAATATTGCCTGAATGACCCTTGGCTGCAGTCCCAAATTAGGTGTCTCCTAGCAACACACAGTTACATTTGAAAAGTTCTGATAAGAAAGTAAAAACAAAGGCAGAATGTTCCAAAACAAGTGAGAAAAAAAGAGAAAAGGAGGGGGGCTGCAATTAGTTACTCCTGACAGGAACATCAGACCCATTCCAAGAGGCTCTCCCTGGGTGGGGATCCTTGCTTCAGCTTTGTGTAGTATTTGTCACACAGACACCACTGGAGGGCTCGTGACACATTGTATATATGCAGAACTCGTTTAGTTCCACCAGGGCCATCTGTGTGAGCATTGAGTTGGAGCTATTCAGTGGAGCCCGGCGGGGTCCTCAATGGGTCCACAATTGGGTATAATACTTTTTCCTTTCTTTGAATATGTCTGTAGCAAGTAGTCTAGCAGTGAAGGGAGAGTTTTCTTATCTAATACTCCATCCATTCCTGGCTGTTGACAAACTCTGTCCAAGCCTTGGCAGTTGCTGTGAGTTCCTGGTTGCAAAGCTTGTGTTTTGCCCAGGAGAGGGACATTTCTCATCTTTCTGCCTATCTTCTGAGTCTTATATTCTTTCTATGCCTTTGACCCAAGACATCCCCTGAATCTTTGAGGTAATTGTACAAATGCCTTATGACTGAACTTTTATCTATCACTTTTCCTCAACAGCCTGTTCAGCCATGACTCTCTGCTTCATCGCTGCTCACTAGAAAGAGAGGCCTCTATGATTAAGGCTGAAAGGAGTGTGCCTCTATAATCATACAGAAAGCAGTGTGATGCCATATCAGTTTGTTAAACAATCATGTTCAGCTTCCCCATAAGGCCTGTAATATCCCTGGCCCTGTTCAGTTTTGTTTCTTGTATTTTTGTAGGTTTTGTTTTGTTGTTTGTAATATTTTTAGTACCAGGCATGGGTTTTTTTTTCTCTCCTGTGGACCAGGTCTCAAATCCGATTAGACAGCAGTTGGTTGACTCCATAATACTAACGCCACTGTTACACAGTGGACATATCTTTTTTTTTAATTTTAATTTTATTAATTTATTCAGATTACAACTCAATTGTTATCCCATCATTTGTATCCTCCCATTCCTCCTTCCCTCTCACTTTCACCCTTTTCCCCTCCCCTAGGTCTAAGACTGAGGGGGACCTCCTCCCCCACTATATGGTCATAGACTATCAAGTCTCATCTTGGTAGCCTGCTTATTTTTTCTTTGAGTGCCATCAGTCCTCCCCACCAAGGAGAGGTGGTCAAATATGGAGCACCAGAGTTCATGTCAGAGTCAGTCCCTGCTCTCCACATAACTGTAGAGAACGTCCTGTCCATTGGGTAGATCAGAGTAGGGGTTCGATGTTTACTACTTGTATTGTCCTTGTATTGCAATTGTTTGAGCAGACTCCCCTGGTCCCTGATCCACCCATCACAATGTTCATCTTGTAGGTTTCTAGGACCCTCTTGGTCCTTCTATTTCCCCATCTCCTATATTTCTCTTACCTAGAGTCTCAATAGGACATCCTCACACCTATCCCAATCTCCTGGTAAGTGACGACTTTCGTGGGACATGCCTTTTATGCCAGTGCCCAATTATAAGTGAGTATATACCATGTGAGTCTTTCTGCTTCTGGGTTAACTCACTCATTATAATCATTTCTAGTCCCATCCATTTGTCCACAAATTTCGGGATTTCCTTGTTTTTAATAGCTGAGTAGTATTCCATAGTGTAAATGTACCACAGTTTCTTTATCCATTCTTCAACTGAGGGACATTTAGGCTGTCTCCAGGTTCTGGCTATTATGAATAAGGCTGCTATTAACATGGTTGAGCACAGTGGACATATCTTAACTGGCAGCTTGCTCTTAAGATCGTAGGATTCAGGGTGGATAAAACTATTGGTGCCATTTCCCCCAAGCATCCTGCGCAGCACCTCTGGGAACTATGATAGTTATCTTGCAGGAAGGAAGCTTGTAGGACAGTTCCAGCATGATTTCTCTATATCATGCATCCGCAGTGTGCTGTCTTCAGTACCAGGGCTTAGCCTCACCTTCTCTTTTGCAGATGCTGTCATCTTGAGACACCTGACTGTAGGAGTCAATAATAGAACAGTAGTTCAGTTCTGTTACAGTCAATTCGTGGTTAGATACATTGTCATATTTGGCACAAGTTTAAATGTAGTCTTAGGCAGTTATCCAAATAATTAGAAGCGCATGCTTTTTTTCAGTGAGAGATTAACTATTAATGGCAGGTGTAATAATTACAAGCTGGAACTTCAACAAAATAAAATAGGATCCAAGCATTCTTTCATTGCTTTTATGTGTCTGATTTGGACAAATGACTTAACACCATTAAGTTCAGTTTCTCAGTTATAATATGAAGATGCATACAAAGAATTGGATAAAATATAAAGTTTGACAGCCCTGCAAAGCACAGCACTTAGGACATAGTGGCTATTATTATGCCAACTTTTATTTGGCCTAATTGGAGTGGCTTTTTAATTTGTCATCTATCATGTGTTTATTCGCTCATTTTCTTGTGGAGTTTCTTCCACTGTGCCAGATGTGATGCTGTAGCATGTTCTGATCTGTACTGGTATAACCCTTCTCTCCCTTAGATAAAATTCTAGTGAAAGAGGCAAAAATTATTAGGTAAAATAATCATGATTTTTGGCAGATGCTAAGAAGGAAGCAAGTAATAGGTTAAGATGGAAACTAACAACAGGAGCTCAAAATAAGGCTTAACTCTAAGCATCCGGGGAAGGCTTCCAAGAGCAGGTGTGTGTAACGCTGATATTTAACAAACCAAGAGTGGTCGTGAGACCCACTCGGGATAAAGCATGTCAGGCCAGTGGGAACCTGCTGTGAAAGATACTTGGGATGCTCAAGGACCAGAGAGAAGGCCCATTTGCTGGGCCACAGGGAAGATTAGGACTGTCAGAATCCCCAGGTTCTTTCCTACCCAGTAACCTCAGTAAATAACCACAAGTTTTAGGAGTAAAAAAAAACATTCCTTTGGATGACAAATCAATGGGCAAGGCAAAGTCAGACTCTCATGGTGCCTTCTTGGTGGATCTGGGTTTGAGGTCTTTAATAGGAATGGGTTATGAAGGAGCATAATATTCATGCTATCGCCAGGACCCCTCATGTGAAGGGAACAGACCTCTAGCAGCCAAGGCACCATAATTTCCACATAGCTCTGTCTGTGTGGTGTCATTATAATGAAACCAAGTGGTCTGGAGTCTAAAATGGCATTCACACTAGAACAATCCTGTTTGGAGTCTCATGTGGTGAATACGGTAGTTATATGTGATAGCTCACTATTTGAAACTTGAGATCATGTGGGTTGAGTAGACAGGTTTTAACTTTTCCAACCACGAGCCGTCTGGCTGGCCAGATGACAGCGATCAGTATTTTAGTGGCTTAGGCTGGTGAGAGTGAAATGGTATGAGCAGCTTGGAGACGGGTAGGGTGGGGATGGAGTGGCCAACAAAGGCTTTTCGTTCATGAGAGGAGTTTCCATTCCATTTGAGGTGTGGTGAGCACCCCAGGGGAGATGATAGAACATCCTAGCAGGGTTTCAATACAAAATGTATACCACAGGTTCCAATGTAAATATTATATGCTTAATTACCAGCTGTGAGTGCCTTTTGGGGGAAGTTCTAGGAACTTTAGACATGAGGAAAATAGGTTACTGGGAGTTGGGGTTTGTTGCCCCCCCCCCCACCAATCACACACACACTTTCTGTCCTGCAATGAAGTGAACATGTCTTAGGTTCCTATCTCCATGATATTCTGGCCAAGAACACGGGCAAGAGATGGCAGACTGGATGCTTTAACACAGAAAGCCAAACCAGAAGCATCTCCTCTTCCAGTTCTTTCAGATGTTTTGGTCCCATTATGATTAAACCCACACATGAAGTTTATTCCTTAAGAAATGTGTCTCAAGTTGGCCAGTGGAATCTGCTTTTAAGGAAGTCAGTAGTGTCACTGACCCTCCTCACTGATCAAAAGGGATATCAGGAAACACCTACATCTGGGGCTGTTTTGTATCGCTGTGTGTGCGGGGATGCTCTTGGAGATGTCAAATGTTCTCATTGTCAGTGTACCAAAGAGTACCTGAGTGATGCTCACAAGGGTCCCACTTGGGGAAAGTTGCTCTGATGACAGAACCACACAAGACTTTAGTGCTATAATTTGAAAGTAAGCATAGTATCATCAGACATAATTCCACCAGTTTGTAATCTGTTCAATTCCAAGAAAATAGTGTGTTGTGTCTTCTCCACACTCTTCCCTCCTGTATAACATACCGTGTTTGGCACTTTGGAAATTTCAAATTCAAGGACATGTTCAAGATTAACATAGTTCTTTAATTTCCTCCTCTGTAGATGCAAAACATTTAGGACTTTTACAACTTGGTCTTTCTTTTAAAAGTGTTATTATTTTAACATATGCATTTATCTCATTACACATAGACACAATAAACTACCTACAGCAAGAAGAACCATGAAACAATCAGGAACTATATAAATGTTACATTCATAGTGGTTTTGGCTATTTGAATTTGACAACCTTGAAGAAAACATCTTTGTTATCTTGGTGAGTCTAAAATTCTGAATGTAAATCAATACCTATCATATCTCATCTCTATAAACTTAAAACATCTATCTAGACCTAAAAACTACTTGGTCTTTCTAAACAATCTTTGGAACTAAATTGGCATGTCTTGTTACCATAGAGTGAGCATAGAATTAAAATTTTCAGTAGATTTTGTTTGGTTAGTACATTTTGCCTCAGCTTATTGTGTTTGGTTTTTTTTTTTAGTGTAGAAACTGCACTGAGAGTTTTCTGGTTTTGCTCTGGGCATGTTGTTAGACTAGTGAATAAGGATGCAGCAACAAGCAATTGTCTGGTGCTTTCTTCAAGGACTTCTTGTTTGAAACTCCACAGTTGAAGAACACAGAAAATGAATTTGCTGTAAACTTATCAAAGTAACATGGTCTGGTCTTTGTCATCTTATTTTACCCTCAAGATGCTACAATTATTATTTTCAAATGAAGAAGCTTGGTGGTATGTAGAAGTACGTTCTCTTGGATTGTGTGGCGGGCTCTGTTAGGATCTTGAAGAGGTGCTCCTGGGATCTGTGAGGCCATCCCCACCACTTTGCTTCTTTACTTGTGTGTTTACGGAAATGCAAAGAAGTTATACACATGGCTAAATGACAGACGGAAGTGATTCATACAGTGCACACCAAATAGTCACACTCGTGTGACTTTTGTTCACACTTAAAACACGGTCTTTTAATTATAGACTCATGGAGGGATAGGCTCTGAGTTATTGCCTGAAAGGGAGGAAGAACTGGGAAACTTACAGCAAGTAAGAGATAAAGGATGCTGCCTGAGGATGGGCTCTCACCTGCAGGCAGCATTCCCTTGGGCAACTCATTTCTGAGCAAGAAATTTGTTGGACTGACACAGAAACTGGGTTTTACAGCTCCTTTTGAAAAATTAGCTGGTTGGCAAAAATCAACAAGAGTTGAGTTCTCCATGGTTCTGTTGGAGGAGGTATATGTCTTCTTTACTTGGTCAGATCCCTGCCCCTGCTTAGCTTTCTTGGAATCTGATTGAATTCAGCCATTTATAATGCTTACAGGTCCTCTGTAACCTCAAATGTGCAGTCACCAGGAGAGCGACCATGCCTGTGTGGGAGTTAGGCAGGCGATAAACTGGTCTTCAATCATCCTCTGCTCATTTGCATGCCCAGGTGCCTCCCATCTCCCAAACAATGGCTTGGGGCTTCTTTCAGGGCTACTAGAATAAAGCAGAAGTTCCAGGATTTCACTTCTGAATTTGGGACATAAGATGCTGAGGCTCCCTCCTGCAGTCCCCTACCTTCTCTGCATACTTGCTTTCATGTTGCAGGCTGCTTGACAGAAGAGGCAGAACAGTGAGGGGCCTCTGCAAGACCCCATGAATTCCCTAGGCTCCACATCAAGCAGCCTACTAGGCATAGAAGCCAGCCAAAGTCACAAAAGCAAACCCATCTTTTCTCCCCTGGAGTGTTTGGAGCAGAGCTTCAGCTGAGTCTTTGTCTGCAGCCCTACTAGACACCTAGAAAGCAGAGGACCATATTGTGCCAAGATCCATGGCTTATACAACCTGTGTATTTCTTTATATTTATTTTACATCTCTGTATAGCAACAGATAAGCATACTTACTCCATCTTACTTTACTGACTCCATACCTTACCGCAGAAAAGGCAGCTCACTGAATAGAGCACAAAGACATTTTCCTAGGATTCTATGTGAAAACAATGGATTTTCTCACTCCTTTGTCTGTAGTGTTGGAAGAAGGTTGACATCAAGTTACTCAGCAGCTATGAAATGAATTAAGGGTGACTCATGTGGGTGAGTCAACCACTGAAGAATCCATTTTACTAATATGTTGTTTGTGTGACAATTATTCTTTCAAAGCCCAGTCATGTGGCACATGGCCTTTGGGGTTATAATGAAGCTAAAGGTTCCCTATCATCTAGTGACATTGTGGCCAGTGTAACACTGCAGCATAAGGCATGACTTCCTGATTGTGATGATGCCCACCACAGTGGCTGTCATATGTAAGCATGGCACATGCAGTTAGCACAAACTTCATGCTAATGATAATACCATGCTATATTAATTATTTGTATATGTATATTATATATTAAATCATACCAGTATTTATTAAAGTTATATAATGTTTCTTGTAATCCAATATGAGTGTACCAGAAACCATCTCATGATTTTGTATGCATATTGACCATTTCTTGAGTGCATCTAGAGCCTGTATTGAGATAAGCTTTAGGTATAAATGAGTGTGAGCAATGGTGTCCACCTAATACCACAGCCTCTGGTAACTTAAATTTTCAGTTATCTCAGATACATTTTCAAATGTTCAAATCATCAAAAATGTGTTGCAGGTACACAGAGAGAAATGTTACTGGCCCATGGCAAGTGCCCAGAGAGCCTGACTATAAAAGGAGATAGCTAGAAATGCACCAGGCATCAAAAGCTGGTTTCCTTTGCCCCAGTTAGGAGAAGGAAGAGTTGCCACACTGATCCTAAGCTAAGGGCAGCAGGCTCAAGGGGGGCAAAAAGTACAGAGCTAAGTCACAGTAAAGACTATGTGAGACATGAAAGCCATTTTGGCCTGATAGTTGTGTGTCCCCTAGTGCACTGTTGGCTATCAGGTTCTCAGCTGGAACACAGGTCCTCGTCATGAGTCCATTCAGTGAGCTCTGTAGCCACCTCCCTGCTATTGTGCTGGACGTGGAGATGAAAATAAATGTGGTTGGAGTGCAGTGGGGTGTCTTTGGCTCTTGAGGTTGTGACATTTAGGTTTTAAATACTACACACAATGCCCTAGTATTTGATTCAAAAGTGCATTAGCAGCTTAACATATTCAAATACAGGAATGGGAATTTGGGGCTATTAATGCTAAGGCCCTTGATTCAGCTGCTAGTTTGTTATCGCTGGATGGCTGCGTGCTTCAGCCTCCTGAGTGCCCGGATTGAAAGTGTGCCCCAGCACATTTTGCAAGCGTGTTTCACTTTGACTTGTTGGCACAGTTCTGGGAATAGAACCTAGATCTTTACACACGCAAGGGACGCCTTCTACCAAGACCTGCCCCCAGCTGTTTAATGTTCTTACTGACAAACACACATGCATATTATAGTGGGTGTTTTCATGGAATGTCTTAGATGCCTCAACCCACTTCTTTATATAAACCTTGCATTCTTGAGACTCTTATAAACAGCACACTGCTTTATGAACTGTACATATCTATTAGCAATTTCAGCCAGCTCAGTTTGGATCCTAGCAGTCGCATCATGTTTTATGGGTGTTTATATTTTATACATATGATGGCAATAACTATGGGTTAGACTGAATTGAAAATGGAAAGAAATATAATTTATGTCTAGGTTCAGGAGGGTCACAGATAAAAGAGTAAATCCTCAAAGCCATGTTTATTATCAATTGGCTTAGTCTTCTCCAGTAATTATTCTGTCACTGAATCCTAGCAATGTCCAATGCATTTGACTCAAGGTGCATGTGTGTAGTCTTAGCATCCTCAACCAATAATCTCACCTGCCTCATTGCTCAAGGTGAAAATGTTGGGTTGGGATGGGTTTAGCAGTGGAAAACAAATTCACTTACTAATTCTTGCCCTAGTTCACCTTTTCAGTTTTTCCTGGGTCCACTCAGTGCATCAAGGGTGAGGAGTAGATCAAAGGTTAACGATGCTTAATTGGACTTCATTAAGTGATAATATAAGTTCTGGAGCTCCTCATTACACCCCAGGACTGGACAGCAATGTCATAACATGGAGAAATAATGAAGCGGAAGGCATGCATTATCATGCGCTGGAACACTCCAGCCACTTATTATGTTTCAGCTATATTGACTCCACTGAGGTATAGAGTGAGGTGCATATTAATATCTTGGTCAAGTTCCAGCTCTGAGAAGAACCAGGTTTTCATATAATGAAGATTTTCCGATTGGAACTGTTAGGATTTAGATGATGATTGGGTAGGCGCTGTTTATCTTTTATTATTATTTATTAGCTGTCCTCAGCCACAAGAGACAAGGTTATTTGATCTTTTCCTGGGGCGTATAGTCTACTTCATGCAGTTTCCTGTTCCCGAATCTCTTTTGAATTTAGGGACTGTCTGTTCCCTCATTCCTGTGGCTGGCAATTTCTAACCCACTTAATGAAAATAACATATTTGCAAGTAAGCATATTCTATTTACATCAGAGTCCATTCTGCAGCTCTCAGTCTGATTCTAGGATGGGAAGCCATGCATACAAAACAGCAGTAACTGTCATTAACATGTCAGGGAGAACGGATGCCCAAATGTGTAGTATAACGCCATGTGCTTCAGAGATAACCAGGAAGATGGGGTAATGAGCTGCCCTTGGCCTTCTGTAGCGCGAAGCTAATACACTAAAAAAGATACCGCCCTCATCACAATTGAATGTAATTACCCCTAATCTTTAACCCAAGCAGAGGGCTCAAATAGCTCATGCAAACACTAACATTAAACTGCTTCTCTCTGAGATATGAACAGGATGTTTCACATTCCTGTGTCTGAGAGAGGAGCTAGGCAGTGCAATGTGCCTCTTGTGCTGTGTCCTAACTTCAGCTTGCCGTGAACAAAGGAGTAAACGACTAGGTCCACACTCCATACTCACTCAGGATTAACTGACTGTCAGGATAACTGACAGGAGAGATGGGATGAAGATTTCTGACTCCTACCTGAAAACAAGTACCATCATTGTTGGACTTTGCAGGGTTAAAGACATAGAACATTACTTGAGCCCGTATTTTAGGAATGCCATAAATATAAGGTATATCAACATATTTTCCCCATTAAGTTGTTAAGCTCTGTGTGTTAAATGCCATTTTCATCCCATTCCTTTCAAATAGATAAATGTTTAATCCTGTTATGCAATAGGAAATCTGTCTAGATGGTACTGACACAAAAAACAACCATAGCTCTCATCTTAAGTGAAATAAGAGATGGTTTATTTTGGAACCATTATAAGTGACCATGGCCACTAACATGGAACTCATTTTACAGAGGTTTTTATAGTTTTACAGAACAAAGGAAGTAATAAATCAGGGCAAGTTTAAAACACCATTTAAATTTAAATTAAATTTAAAATACTAGAGAGGTAAATGCATCCAGGTGGGGGAAGCTTTTTTTTTTTTTTTTTTTAAATAGGCCCCAAACGTCCCAACATCCTTGGCATTTGGATCAGTGGAAGCCAGTGTTCTGCTAAGTTAATGGCTTCTGAAAGGTTTTTATTTATTTTCACAAGTTGTTAGGTTCAGATACAGAGTGGAACATGGAATGGCTGTTCAAAACGGCTAAAACTAGGCCAAAATAAAGTAAGTAGGCTCTGAACCTACCCTGCTCCAATCTCTCCACAGTACTGAAATTCCAATAGGTCCACCTGACACAGAAGCTACTTCTAGGTGTTCCTAAAAGTTCCAGTTGATCCATCAGACCCACACAGAAGCCCCTTCCAGAAGTGTTGGTGTTCACAGCCAGGCACAGCTTCTCTTCAGGAATTTCCATGCACAGTCATCTGTACATGGCCATCTAATGTGGTCCTCTAAACGTCCTTCCTGTCAGGAAGCTGTCAGGCTTTGAGGGGACACAGACCTTCGAGCAGCACTCTGGGTGTGGTTCGGTGTGTTGCAGGACACCTGAGTCTCCTGGAAGGTAGAAGATAGGTGGCCTGTAGGAGACAGTGACGTTTTAACGTTCCCTTGAAGAGCCACCGGAAGGTAGTCAAGGGAAGCCAAAGAAAGACAGAGAAGTGTAAGGGCCCTTCCCAATGGAAGTATTTCTTTTGAGTCCCGAGGTAGTTATGCACAGAAAGCCTTAATGGCTGGAAAGTTGCAAGCCTTGGCGGTGCTGAAGACAGTGGGAGAGGCAGGAAACTAAGGAGTGTTACAACTCTGTATTTCTCAGTCTTTGAAAGCGTGATTGCACTTTCGTACCTTGCTACCGCTGGGAATCGCTTGTACTATAATTTTCCAATTTCATCACAAATTCATTTATCTTAAAAGACTCTTTACATATTTGTAAGACCAGCATCTGATATTGAATATAAATAGATAAGAACCTTTAAAAGAACCTCAAGCTTACATTTTGGGTCATGAGCCTAGCCTTCAACAGCTGAGCCAGAAGAACCTACATCAAGACAAAATAGGTTCTAGTTTAGCTATGGTTAAACGGAAGTTCTGAGCATAAAGCTGCATTTTATTATATAGGGAAGTGAATACATGTTAGAAGGATACATCAAAGAGGAGCCTTTCTCCTGTATAAGCCTGCCTGCTCAGGAACCAAGTAACTTCCTGGAATGCTGGGAACTGTAGTTTTTGGAAAGTAACAGCCTCATGGAAAAATACGGTGGCCTATATGTTTGTCCTTAGAAACCTCTGCAACATGTGGCAGGAGGCCATTCTTAGCTGGGAAATTTCTGGCAATGGCCTAACCACAGTCCATCTCTTGGTCAGTATTTAATATTTAATAAAATTTGCTTTAAACTTGGCGAATCTCAGGATTAATACTCCTTGGAAATAAAGCTGGAAAATGACCTTCTCATCATTAATTCCCAGTCTCCTATGTCTTCTCCTCCCACTGAGTTTCCCTTCTAATGTTATCTTGAGCTTCTCCTAGTATGCAGTTCTACTACTTAGGAATAATTATTATACCTCATACAGATTTAAAAGTTTGTCCCAGAGGTCAATAGAAATTGGAGAATCTTAAGCACTTTGCGCTATGTTTTCCTAATTCTTGCCTTGAAATTTCCAGAATAGCCTGAAGCCATGGCAGGAAATTGAATGTATCTTTCTGCCTTTCTGTTCTCACCGTGCTACTTTGCACCTCCCTGTAATTTGTGATCCTTGCATTAAAATAACAGTGGACTGTGGGTTAAAACCCGACTTTGCTAAGATGTGAATGTTGAGGGTGGAGATGAGAACTTTTTCTCCTTTTCAGCGTAGCATCTTTTCAGCTCTTGCATGTGGACAGGCGCATGGTAGGTGCGCGATGAGTATGCCATCTATTGATAAGCAGACACATGCACTGTGTTTGTGAAGCACTTAATGGACTTCATGGTTCTTTGGTTTCGAAAACCATGTATCTGGTGCATTTAATTCTCCACACTGAAAGAAAATGCCTCTGCATGGCCCACAGGGTCATGTTTCTGTATTTACTAAATACTTCTCGGAAGTCTTTGAAGGTGCCAGTCATTGAAGTCCTGGGGCTTCGTTTGTGATTTAACGGAAGTACTAAGCTTTTGTATTTTTCCTGAGTTGGCCTTTTGTCAAATTTATTTCCCTTGCTGAGTACAATCTCTGTCTCATCCTTGCCTGGATCTGGAAATGATTACTGATTCTCCTGTGAGCATCTTCAGGTGTCTCCTTCACTTCCTTCCTCATCTGGCCACCTAGCCTGCCTTTCCTTTTGTGCTTCCCTTTTATCCATTCCTTCAGCTCTTTCCCTTGATAGTCGAGATGTTGACATTGCTTTCAGTTCCTAAGAGAAACCAAGGGTTTGATAACAGCACGTGCAACCCCCTTCCCCCCTCTTCACTATCAGTTGGCATATCAAAGCAACCCATGAGCTAGCCCACAGATGACACTCCGGGGAGTCACGTTTGCTTCTTGCCTCTGCAGATAATTAGCAGATTCTTAAAAACTTGTGAAGCTGTAAAAAACAGTGAGTCCAGCCAGGTTGCTTTGCCTAACCGCTCACCCTCTGCTTCATCCTTTACTACGCTTCACACCAAACTCCAGTGGAGTACACTGAAGCCCTACGCTGGACTCACTCCACCTGTTTTCATTTGGTGCAAATGAAAAAAGATACACCACACAGCCTTTTTTTATTACTCCACACATGGCATGGGATCATTTTCTGTTCATCAGCGGCCAATCAAGGTACCTTTCAAACTCCTATTGATGGGACTATAGCACACAAAAGTCTACATAAATCATAAATGCAAGGCTTAATGAATTAGCAGAAAGGGGTTACAAGCAGATAGAAAAAAATGAAAGAGTGCTATGTAGAAGACTTTAACATGTGCTTTCTGGTCATTCTTACCCCTAGTCAAAGGTTACATTACCCTTTTGGCTTAACACATCAGCATTGTTGTTGTTGTTGTTGTTGTCATTGTTGGCTTTACATATGTGGGTCCATCAGTTCTCTAGGACATTTGTGAGCCTGATTGTGTGTGGTGACATAGCTCACCACTGCATGGCCAGATTACAGGACATATATAGAGCACCCCTGTAGTACTGACGTTCCATTTTGAGTTCACGACCTTTCTATCCATGAGACACTTAGCGTGTGATAAACCCCATTATCCAAAGCAAACTGCTAAGAAATGGTTTATTTAATTTTTTAGCTTGTAATCCATCATCCAGGGAAGGCAGGGATGGGACTCAAGGAAGGAACCATTGCAGAGGCCATGGGGGAGCACCACTCTCTGAACACTTCCCATGGCTTGCTCAGTGGGCTTTCTTACATAAACCAGAACCTGTCCAATGGTGACACAATTCACTGTGGGACTGGCCTTCTTAAATCAATAATTGATTAAGAAAATTCACCACAGGCTACTCTGGACCAGGACTTGAGGTTCTCTTGTGCAAAGTACTGTATAGTTTTGGTTTAAAAAAAATGCCACACATTTTTTCTACCCATTTCAAGTTTGTACTCAGGCCAGGAAGAAAAGGCATTGATCCTTGACTTACCTTCTTTCAAGAACTTGGTTCTGTCAATCTTTTTAATTTTCACCATTTAAACGAGTATTGTGGTGGCATTGCGGTTTTGATTTACGTTTCAGTAAGTGATACAATTGAGCACTTACCCCTGTGATTATTCATGTAATTACAGGCCGTTGGAATTTTATGGTTTGTGGTTGCTGTTTCAACCTTACCCATTTTTTTTCCTCTACCAGATGGTCTTACTCTGTCTTTCATTTAGAATTTCCATTATATTTAGTATTTACTTGTGCACAGGTGTGAGTATGCATGAGACACACATATGCCCTAACAAGCATGTGAATGTCAGAGAACAGCTTGCAGGAGTTGTGTCTCTCCTTCAACTATGCCCAGGGGATTGCATGTAGGTTGCCATGCTAAGAGGCAAATGCTTTTACCCACTGTGCTACCTCACCAGCCCTTGTTCTGTCTTATTGAGGTTCAAAAGTCCCTTCATATTCTGACCATAACTCTTTTGTTATCTGTATTACATGTTCTACTCTGTGTGGCCCTATCATTTTAAGGGTATGTGTTTGTTTGCTTTTTCTTTGAACCTATTTTTTTTTTAACTTTGGTGTCATCAGTTTTCTAAGTGTGTTTGACTTCTTGTTTAGGGGAAGCTAACTTAAGTGACTAAATCCCAGACTATCTAAACTTTCCTGGGCAACAGTAGAAATAATTTTACAGGGTTGATTCTCTCATATCACTGAATTATCATTTGGCTTTAAAATTCTTTCAGTGGGTTTTCCCCTTCTTATCTATTCTTCAGATTGTAAAGTTTATGGCTTGTACTCTTTTCTGTGGAGGATTTTAACTATGAGCTCTCTGTGTACAGAATATAAATATCTGTGGTACGAATATATGACTGCCATTGGAAGATACTATCTCTTCATTTTATTCTTTAATTTTTTTTTTTTTACTTTTTAAATGTCACTTCTCTTTGTATTTTCATCACTTCTCCCTCCCCTAAGCCTTTCCATACTCCTTGCTTTCTTTTAAATTCATGCCCTCTATTTAATTACTGTGTATATGCGTATATCCATATATAAATGAATAAACACATAAACACAACCTGCTGTGTCCATTTAATGTCACCTGTGCTTATACTTGGGGCTGACCACTTAGGATTGGAGTTAAAATTAGGAGCTTATCCTTGAGGAGTCACTTATGTCCCCACTCTCCACAGTCATTGATTGCCTGTATCTCTACATCTAGGGGTAGGGCTTTGTGAGATTTCCCAATTATATTTCTTATATTAGCATCCACTTGAGACTTGCATCTCTTAGATCTATTTTGTGTTTCCTGAAATAATCCAGATTATCTTAAAGAGTTATGTTTACATTCAAAATCTGGTCTTACTGACTTTGATAGGTGACTGCATTTTCATAACTCTGAATTCCTTCCTCTTGCACTGAGGACAACCTTGCAGGGATGGAACGATGGATGTGTGATGCCATGCAGCATTTGATGTGGGCCTCTGCTGGTTCAAGCATGGTCTCATTCCCTGCCACTTTATTTCCTCAGTGTGTGTGTGTGTGTGTGTGTGTGTGTGTGTGCGCGCGCACCTACCATGCGCCTGTCCACATGCAAGAGTTGAAAAGATGCTACGCTGAAAAGGAGAAAAAGTTCTCATCTTCACCCTCAACAGTCACATCTTAGCAAAGTCGGGTTTTAACCCACAGTCCACTGTTATTTTAATGCAAGGATCACAAAGTACAGGGAGGTGTGTAAGGTAGCACAGTGAGAACAGAAAGATACATTCAATTCCTGGGATGGGGAAGGTTTGTGACCATCTCACAGCTTTCGAGGTCCAGACTCTGGCCATCAGCTTTAGACAACAGGTTCTCCAGGACTGACCTGTATCAAATAATCTTTGGTAAGTAGAATAAAATTTTAGAATATAAAGTTACAGGTTGGAAGTTTTGGGTAAGCAGAGATTATATGCTGTCCACTATTACAGTCTCAGTGACCACATGTATAAATGTTCAACAGATGTTGGCTTAAGGAAAGAAAGAAAAAAAGGATGTAGGAGGCATTGTGGCTAGCACTTTCCCGTAGTTCTTCAGTAGGCATCATAGCTAGCTGTCTCTCGTAGTCATCCTGTAGGCACTGTGGCTAGCATTCTCTCATCCTGCTCTTAGCTTTTGCTGTTCATCACGCTTGCCCGCATGCTAGCATTTACTGGCATGTAGCATGTAGCCCAAGAGAGAATCTTATTTACATTTTTCCTTCAAATTTAATCTTTGCTGACGTTTGAACCCATTCTTCCTGCATCTCTTCCCTATAGTCCTATTTCTGAAATGCTCATTTAAATATCTGTTCATGGCTTGAGAGAAAATTTAGTTGATGAAGTACTTGCCTTGCACAATAAGAATCTCAGGTTCTCCAGAACACAAGTTTTTTTTTTTTTTAAAGCCAAAACAAAAGTAAATTAAATTAAAGAGGTGAGCATGGTGGCATACACTTGTAATTCCAATGTTAACGACAGGCAAAATATAGGAGGTGTCTGTGCAGCCAGCCTAGCCTACTTAGTGAGCTTCAGGCTTGGGAGAGATTCTATGTGAATAAAGCAATCAAAAATCCATGTTAGATGGCTCTTGAGAAACAACGCCCACTTCTGACCCTTTGCCTGCTCTTAGACACCTGTATCAGCACACACATGAATATAGACCCACCCAATTTCCTATATCAAATATGGCTGCCTGCCACAGCTCTGCTTCATCTGTATTACAGCATCTCATTGAGAACTCCCAACCCTGACACTGGCCCTTTCAGAGTTCACCTGTGGGTCAATAAACAGAACTCTATCAAGAAAATGTGACCAAGGTTAAACACAACAACAACAACAACAACAAAAATGTGGTAGGTAAATTCTTGATCCCAAGAATACCGAAAAAAAAGTTAGGCTTATTGCTTTGATTACTACATGACTTGTACGGCACATCTTTAATCTCCCCTTGCCTCTGATGCTTCAGCTCTACACTAAGAATAATGTTTTTTTCCTTCTCTTAGGATGCTTTAAATTTAAAATGAGATAATTCAAGATGAGGGGTCGTGTGACACCTGGCACAAAGGGGCTGCTGTTAATACCATTGCTGTCACTGCTGTAATTCCTAGTGTCACCATTGGCATTATTAGTCATTGGCACAGGGGAATTTCCCCTAGTGTATGACTGAACTTTGAAGCCTCAGTTAGAGAGAAGCAGGCTGTTTGATGAGAATTCATTAGAACAAAGGAAGATGGTGAACTTCAAAGCTGTTGTATCAAGCTACTGTGGCTGAAATGAATTGTCTTGCTCCACATGAGGGGGAACCTGTCAAAAAGAACTGCTGTTAATCATGTGGAGTCAGCCTGTTCCCTACTTTGAATGGTGTCAGGGAGGGATATGAACAGATTCTAACATTTTGTCATTCTGTTTTCCATTTCTTATTCGTTGTCTGCATTACCCTGTAGTGAAAGCCAATGATTAATTGAATCACAGCTTATCTCTCATCCTCCGCAGGACAGCATGGCTGCCTCTCTAGTACAACAGTGTTTCTGATTATGTTCTAACTGATAGCAAGAAGCCATTGGAAGGCAAGACCCAAGGCCTTCCAGATGATGGTTTTATTCATCAACTTGAACTCGATTCCAATGGGCTTCATTTTGTGAAGGCAAAACATTAACCTGAGGACAATACCCTCTCAGACTCCACTGTAGGAGCATAGTGTGATGCCTTTCCTGCCCACCACAAGGGTCACAACCCATAAGCCTAGACAAATAGATGTTAACAAGGGAAGAATCGAGAAACTTAATTCAAGTTTTAAGTGACACAGAAGTCTTCATGAATGAAAGCCCAGAGACTCGGGTAGACTTTTCATGAGTATGCTTCACCTTCAAGAAGCCATGTAGAAAGGTGTTTGATCTCAAAGAGGATTAGCCATGCTGGTAGGATGAGGAGAGGCAATCAAGAGAGCCCTATTTGTCCACAGTCTTCTGGCATCTTTGTATAGACTGCTTTCTCCCTGGTGTGGGTCAATACCTCATCTGGAATAAGAGTCTCAATGACCTACACACAAGGTATATTAAATAATTGCCACCTCCTAGAAAGGAAGTGATGGGATGGAGAGGATAATATTTCTAGGTTTTGTGGCTGGTTTGGCAAGAAAGGGTGATAATTTTTATGCCCTACTCTGAGAAGAGAAATTCTTTGTGTCTATGTTCTGCCTTGAGTAAGAGATGGGGACAGGTAAAAAGAAAGCTGGAGATCAGGAAGGAACTTTGTGGTTGATGGCCCCAGTCTTTCAGATCCAAACACGGAAATGCCAAGAAACTGTGCTACAGTGTCCTTCTCTGAATCATGACACCTTCAACCTCTTCTGTTTCTTTATACCATTTGCTTTGGGGAGCTATAAAGAAAGGGCAAAAGGTAGATTACAGTCAGACCCCAGTAGAACTGCACCTGCCTCATTGGGAGCATCTGACTTCTACCACATGACCCTGTGATCGTCTGCCTGTTGAGTTGGAGAAGGTGGAGTCTTGACTTCTAACTGTGTTAAGCACGTGTGTGTATAAAGGGAGGAGTTTGTGGGAGCAGAATAGGTGACTCTCCATATGGGCCATTAATTTTTCTTGCTGAATGGTACTTACTATGGAAAAAACCCTTCACCTATTTCCAATTAACTGTGTGTCATGTGGACTTCCAGTAAGACTATGTGCTAGTTATTTTTGACCCAAACTAGGGTTACCCAGGAAGAAAGGGGACCTTAGTTGAAAAAAATACCTGCAACTGATTAGCCTTTAAATGAATGTGTAGAACATTTTCTTGATTAATGATTGTAGTGGGAGACCCAGCCCAGTTGGTGTAGTGCAATCCATGGGAAGGTGGTCCTGGATTGCCTGAGAAAGCATATTAAGGAAGCCACAGAGAGCAAGGCAAGTAGTAGCATTCTTCTATGGTCTCTGCTTCAGTTCCTGTCTCAAGATTCCTGCTTGGTTCCTGCTCTGTCTTCCCTCAAGGATGGACTTTGACTGGGACATGTAAGCCAAATAAACTCTTTCTCCCCCTACAGTTGTGTTGGTCAGGGTGATAATAGCAGAAAAGAAAACTAGGGTAGACTGGCATGTAAATCAAATAAACACCTTGATCATAGTTTTAATAAGCACCTCTCATCTTTGAGTAGATTTTTTATACTGCTTATATTATATTTGGGAATCTTAATATTACTCTAGCCAGGGCTGGTAGAATTCACAGATAATGCTTCAGCTAACCTAGATGATGAAGAATTCTACAGAAATTCTTATAATGGGAGTAAGAAAGAAACGCTGTTTTATGATGAGACTATTGTGTGTTTATCTTAATTTTGATTCGTTTTGTCCTGTTTCATTTAAAAACCCATGTTAAATGTATCAATATCAATTTTTCTGTAATAGTGTATAGTCTTTTAATATCCCTACTTGGGCATCCTTAGGAAGATATCAGTCTGAGAACATCTCTAGGGTGTCACTGGTTCAGTTTCACAACATTTTCCAGGGATAACTGCTATAGAAGCATTAGCTAGCTTGTTCAAGCAGCAGAAAACCAAGACTCTCCTTGAATTCCTCCAGTCACCTTCATAGCAAACTGGAACTTAGCCTGAGGTATGCAAACCAAGTTAGAGCTGTTTTTGTTTTTACTGTGTCTCAATGGGAATGGAAATACCAACATTATCTGTAAAAGTGATGGAATGTAGTATCCCAGCGAAGCTTATTAGATAAGTAATCTAGACTTTAGTCATCACTCTACCCTCTCTTTTTCTCCTTCGTTCGTTCGTTCATTCCTTCCTTCCTTCCCCCTCCCCTCTTTCTTTCCTCCCTCACCTTTGTAAATGCAGTAGAATAGAGGAAAAGAAGACTTTATAATGGAACCATTATTTTGTGTCAGTTCATGACATGACTAAACATCTTTATTTTATAAGGTTTTCTGCAGATCTTTGTGAACCATGAAGCACATGGTACACATTACCTAATTTCCACTGTGGGTAATTTAGGAAGTCTGATTGATGTCATAATAATCCAGAATATTTGGTTTGGTGATGATTCAGCACTCTCTTTCATGTCAGAAGGGTTGTTGAATGTGTCATTTGGGAGGTTTCTTCTGTGTCTATTTTTCTGCCTGTGCCCTGGTCCCTACTTTCCTTCCCAAAACCTGCCCATATGTGCCATTTGCTCCAGCTCCTAAATGCTTCTTGTATCTTGTTCTGTGAGATGTACGCTTACTGTAGCCCAGTGATTTTTTTTTTGAATACTTATATGTATGAGATTATAAGGGTATAAGGGAGAGAGTGATAGAACTCTTGCTGTCATGGAAACCACAAAGAAAGGTGGGGGATTAAAGTGAGGCTGAGGGGTTTGATAGCACATAGGGCTCTGATAGCAATTTGAAGGGGCAGAAGATTTGATGGGCCACATGGGACCTCAAGCTTGATCAGGAATTTTCTTCCAGATAGAAAGCTCTATGTCACAGTTCAATAGAAGAAAATTAATGGAAAGGTGCCAAAGGGAGCCCAGGAGGACCAAAAAGCAAAGGATACAAAGAAAAATGGGAGTGGGTGGCACAAGCATAAGTGATGCACAGCAAGAAAGGAGATTGTGTTGCTATTTATTTGCTTTGAATGTTTTTCAGAACAGAGTGTCACTGGATAGCTCAGTGGTACACTTTATTTTTTTCCAGTGTCTAGGGCCTTACACATCGTAGGCATTGCTCTGTCTTTAGAGTCTATTGTGGTCTTCAGATGCCTCCATAAGATAATGAGGATTAAGAGCCATTGAAATGTTCTCAGAAGGAGGAATTAGTCACAGTACCTGTCTCTTCCACCTAAAGAAAACCACAAACCCCATGGTGTTTAAGAACTGAGATCTGGCAGAAGACAAATATCTTGGGTCAGATAATTGCATATTATTTGTGTAAGTATTATTTTATGCTAAAAGGCATTTAGATGCTTAGTTTATGTCCACAAGCTTCCAAATTTTTAGCAAAACTGTCAAGAGCATAGCCAAGTTAAGTAGAATTCATAATAAGACAACTTATCCAAATCACTTATCTTTGAAATTTAAGCAAGGAAACAAAAAAGTTCAACCATCTCTCCTCTGTACCAATAAGCCTCTGTCCTCTGTACGTTTAGTGGCTTTGAAGTTGCTTGCATCGTCAGGAATAGAAATTTCAGGAGGGTTTGGCATGTTGAGTCCATTGCCTTCTTGAGAATATTGCTGTCATCATTATTTTAAAGACATTTTCCTCCAGACAAAAACAACTCTGAAATTATAATATGAATCAAGAGAAAAATAATTTTATTCTTAGAGGAAGTCTGTTTTCCCCTAAGTTTTTGTTTATACTCTACAGCTGAGTTGCAAGATTCAGACCTTCTCTTCTGGGTACATGCGGCGTAGTGGCCTTATTAGTAAGTCTCTGCAGTGCTAAGGCTGTGTAACAAGCAAGTCCTGAGCTCCAGGCTTTTTCCAGCTGCAAATAGTTTCTGAAAAGCATGTGGACTTGAACAGTAGTTATGTTTCGCTTGATCTTGGCTGAATTTGATTAGCGTAGAAGTGCTGTTGTTTCTGCTCAGCAGTTGAAGCATGTAAAGTGCCCAAGTTCAAAGGTGGTGGAGGACAGTGCAAGCCTCTTCCCACAAGAGAACCTACAGCCAAGTCCCAGGACACAGGGCAGCTGTGTGAGGGAGAAGGCATGGTGTGGAGACAATGCAGTGTGCCTTGGTGACAGCTCAAGTATGACTAAGCAGAAGTCTCCATTGCTGTCCCAACTTGAACTTCCCCAATGTGCAAGATTATAATTCCACAGCCAACTTGAACAACTGAAAAAGATAAGCATAATCATACATTTTCTTTATAATTATGCTCATAAAAATCAGATGAGATGTAGTTCAACAGTGGAGTCTGTGCTAGCATTATGAAAGATTGAAACAAACATGATCAGCTCTCTCTCTCTCTCCCTCTCTCTCTGTCTCTCTCTGTCTCTCTCTCTCTCTGTGTGTGTACATGCGTGTGTGTGTGTGTGTGTACATGGAGGCATAGAGGTAGAAGGCATATTAATATTCATGTAAAAAAGGATGTGGCTTCAAACTTTGAGTTCTTCATATAAATTTATATTGTTTTAAGCTATCTCAGATAACATTACAGGAAGCTCATGAGCTGGCTGTGCCCAGGAACAAAGGACTTTAGTGTATAAAGCCTTAGTTTCCCCATCCCCACATAATGGCAATGACATCAGTAGGTTTGTCACCAAGACAGGATGAATTTTCTCTGTAAAGTCTACAATGTCCAGATAGCATATATTAAGCACTTGTCACAGGTGAAGATGTACTGCCACTGCCATTATCACGGCAGCTCTTTTCTCATACATTTTTCTGTAACTGTCAGTTTTTAAGTATAGCCATTTAATTTCCTGCAGTCTTGCTTAAAGTTATGCCCCTCAACTACCAATGCATTGGGATCCTTGTGTGCATCTTCCACGTTATGTTCACATCGTAAGAGGATGAGCATATGCCTGAAGGGGTGTGACTATAGCCCTAAATAGCCCACAGCGGTTGGAAATGTTCTTTTGAGATTTATGCTAATTTTTGGTTACTCTGATTTATATGTACATTTCTAAAGATTAAAAATAGGCATACCTAATTACTAGTCACATCGCTTAACTTCCTCCAAAATCCTGAAGGAGTTGGTCAATGTCATGGGAAGAAAAACCGGAACGCCTAAGTGCCAGACATGACTCTTAAACTCAGTTATCAGCTCCCGACTTAGAAGAATCAACCCCAGAACCCCAAGAATACAGATACATATGGCCATGGCCTAGCTGGAGAGACTTCGGACTATGGCAGATCTGTCTCTGTACATTGTTCACTCATTATTACAGATGTGTTTGGACCATTTAAAATTATCTGAAAGCATGTCTTGTTGTCACACCTTGGGACACTTCTGTCACCCAGAGGGCTCTGGGTTAGCATTCAGAATACCATTCTATTGCTTATAACACATAGGATATCCCTCCCATCACACGAGAGTATACAGCCCAGGGGCTCAACACTTCCCAAGGCTAAAAACGCTGCTCCCAGCTCTGCCCGCTCTAGACAAGTAACATGGGCCTGCACCAGGCCATAGGGTTCCTGCTATTCATAATGCTCTTACCAGGGACCGTTGCAATTTTCTCTTTTCTTTCATCTCCTATTGCACAATCCTTGCATTCTTTTAGTTACCAGAATTCATCTGGAAAGTAGTAAGTGCTTAACAAGCGCACACGAATAGAATCTACGGTTACAAAAATGAGCACTTAGTACCACTTACAACAATAAAAACATTGCCTCTTTTCTTCCTAATTTCAACTGCATCAGAAATGCATGGTGTTTTGGAGCAAGCTGGGTTCTCAGTGGGCACAGCTCACTGAGGTTTTAGGGAAAATGATCTTCCTGTAAAGGCATCTATGCAGTCCCTGGAAAGCCAGTCAAGAACCAGGAATCAGAGTCTACTTTTTCCACCTGGGGATAAGCAGCTTTCATAGAATTTCGGCATGCCTCCATCCATAGAACGTATAACTCTTCTCTGAGGCTTCAAAAGCGGTAAGGTATTTTCATACCAATGGGAAATGTGTGTTTGGTTGGTTGTTGTCCCATGTGCCGTTCATCCTGGAAGGGTTTCCCTGTTGCCTCAGTTCCTAGGATGTCTCTGAGTCTTAGAGGTATTCTGCGTGCTGTAGTTGGGCACTGGCCACAGGGTAGTACAGAAACTCCTTGGTATGTGTCTGTCCTTATATACATTGGACTTTGTCAGGGGACTGTGCCTTATCTCCCTCAGTCCATGACGTGTGCTGTGTGCTCAGGGCATGTTGAATGAATAAGTGAGCCTGGCAGCCAATCAGTCTTCTAATTACTTCCTCTGCTTGGATACCTATATGAGGTTTAAATTTGTTCTGACTTTCCTGTCATCCAATGTGCCATCAGCATCTTCTTAGCTGAGAAAATACAGTTGAAATTAGTGTAAAGATAAAATAAAGGAGATCTGTGTAGGTGTGTATAAGCGAAAATTGTCACTCTTCTGTTTCTTGTTCCTATTTCTGCTATTCTGGGATGTTTCACATGTGGTTGGAATCAGTGCTTCCTTCACCTCCCCAGCTCACATAGATGCCTCTACATGGTGGATAAGATGGCCCCCACCAGGCCTTGTTGAGTGACCATTCCTTATGATTACTTTAAGTAAGTCATAAGAACATTTTTAATCTGTCCAGTTTAAGTCACTTGCCAACATCTGAACCAATCTCTTTGGCCGAGGAAGCTGGAAAGTTTGATTGGCACGAGCCATGGACCCATCCCTCTGGCTGGAAGAGGAAGCTGGAGCTGACTCAACTCACACATGGCAGAAAAGGGACACCCAGTTTGCACCTAGTAGAACATGCAGAAAGAGCGCCAGGACAAGAGAGCATTGTGGGATAACAAACATGAGAACTATCACAGATTCAGTGTCCATCACTTTCTTTCACAAGGCCTAGAACTGTTCCTTATACTACAGCCAGAACTGAAAAATATATGGATAATACAGCCACTGACTGAAGGCCAAGTATAATGATTTACTCTGCAACATATTTTCAACATTCTGGTTTATTTAGAAGGAGTTACAAGCACAGTGAATGAAACATTTCCTCAACAATAAGGAGAGCATTTATGTGCTGTGAAAATAAGCATTCCCTGAACTTATTTGACTGTTTTTCTTAACACAATGGAGACGTTTAGGGGAAGTTAAACAGGCCTGTTGTGGATTATGTGTGTCTGCAGTGGATCACATGTATCTTTGGCACGATCTCACTTTTACCGGAAGGTTTTATGGTAGCTTGTTTAGAAGGATAGTTAAAGCAATGCAGTGAGCACCCTGCCAGGTAGCAGTGAACAGGACCACAGCCCCTTCTGTCTCCTTATCAGCATAGCTCTAATAATAAAGGAGGCTGAAGTGGTAAGGCCTTTTGTGTTGTTTCGATTCCCGGCAGGTGGTTGTATTAAATAGAACTCCAGTTGGCAGATACTACTCAAAATTATCTCCTGAAGAAAAGTTCCATCAAACAAGGCATGAATATATCTTTGTCAAAACAGCTAGAAAGAGCCCTTATTTAAAAAGAAAAAAAACCTCAGCAAATATTATACCTTCAGGCTCTTGTGATAAACTCAGTTCCAAATTCACCACTGGAAGAAACATTGGGAAATTTGAGTTCTGTGAATTATGTGGTATCATTTTTCATTCTGGATTTAATTATTCCTGAGTACAGGAGGGTTGAATGCTTCTGAAACTGAATTATTTGTAATTAAATATAATGCAATTCTGGTTGTGCCAGAGTGCAAGTTCCAGCTGCAGGGCACTTTCTGTTTTGTCCACTATTGCCATCTCAGGCACTAGTATGTAAAATTTGTTTAGCCAGAATGCATGGAACAGAAACATGAATTTGCATATTAGTCATTAAACATGAACAATTTTGTCTCTATACTTTTGCCTTGTCCAAAATGCCTTATATTTAGAGTCATGCAGCACAAAGCCGTTGCAAAGCAACTTATTTTTCTTCATAAAATGCATTTAAGTTTCCTCCATATCTTTCCTTGGCTCTGGAGTAACTTCATTTTACAACTAAGTAATATGCTATTGTACAGATCTATCTAAATGGCATCCTCATTTACCTGAAGGGCATCCCAATGTTTCCAAAGCCTTGTGATTCTGATTGATGCTACTATAACCATCTCTGCATTGTGTTTATATGGACACAATTTTCAACTCCTTAGTACTAAAAGATACAGTCATTGGGTTTTACAGCAAAGTTTGTTCAGTTTTATAAGAAATCAAAGTGTTTTCCAAAATAGCTATATGATTTTATATTTTCATAGGCAAAGGATGAGAGTTCCTCTTCCTTTTTATGTTTGTTTTTAATTCTAATTTTTTTGAGTTAAAGTATAACTAAACATTTTTCCTCTGTCCATTTTTCCATTTTTAAAATTTTTTTTACATATACATTTATATTATTCCACATATATACAATAAACCTGTAGCAAAAATAACCATGACACAATCAGGAATTATATAAATGTTACATTCTTAGCGTCTGGCTATTTGCACTTGACAGCCCTGAAGAAAACATCTTTTCTACCTTGATCCATCTAAAGTTCTGAATGTAAATCAATCTCCATAACATCTTGTCATTATCAACTTAAAACATCTATTTAGGCCTAAAAATATCTTAACCCCGAAACAACTTAGCTTCATTTTAAAACTAAACTACCTGGTCTTCAACTCCATCAGACTTGAGAAGAAATAAACTTGTTTACCTGACTGTGCTGTCCTCTTCCCTTTCTTATCTCCCATCTTTTCCATGTTCCTTCTCGCCAACCCTTCCCAGAGCCCTCTCAAAGTCATGTTCATTCTTTATTATTCATACATATGTACATACATACACACATACATATAAACACACATGTGTATTTATATATTTACATATAAATTTATATATACATATGAATAGAACCTACTGAGTCCATATATTTTTGCATATGTGTTTGTGATTTCAGAACTGATCTTTTTTTTATTAATTTATTCTTGTTACATCTTAATGGTTATCCCATCCCTTGTATCCTCCCATTCCTCCCTCCCTTCCTCCCTCCCATTTTCCCCTTACTCCCCTCCCCTATGACTGTGACTGAGGGGGACTTCCTGCCCCTTTATATGCTCATAAGGTATCAAGTCTCTTTTTGGTAGTCTGATATCCTTTCTCTGAGTGCCACCAGGTCTCCCCCACCAGGGGATATGGTCAAATATGAGGCACCAGAGTACATGAGAAAGTCATACCACACTCTCCACTCAATTGTGGAGAATGTCCTGTCCATTGCCTAGATCTGGGTAGGTGTTTGAAGTTTGCTCAACCATGTTCATAGCAGCCTTATGCATAATAGCCAGATCATGGAAACAGACTAAGTGTCCCTCAATAAAAGAATGGATAAAGAAACTGTGGTACATTTACACTATGGAATACTACTTAGTTACTAAAAACAAGGAATTCCCGAAATTTGTGGACAAATGGATTGAGCTAGAAATGATAATAATGAGTGAGTTAACCCAGAAGCAGAAAGACTCAAATGGTATATACTCACTTATATCTGCATACTAGCCCAAGGGGCATGTCCCACGAAAGCCTTCACTTACCAGGAAACTGGGACAGAGGGGAGGACATCCTATTGGGACTCTAGATGAGAGAAGCATGGGAGAATAGCAAAGTAGAAGGATCCAGAGGGTCCTAGAAACCTACAAGAAGAACATTATGATAGGCAGATTTGGGCCCAGGGGTCCCACTCAAACTAAGGCACCAGCCAAGGACAATACAGGCCGTAAACTTCAAGAACTGATCATTTGTACAGGATAACCAAGTAAGTGACTCCTCCATGGAGAAGAGTGATTCTCTCTTTCTCAGCAGTACTCAGTTCCCTGTTTTTCTTCCAGGATGGGACCACACAAGTTTTCTCTATCACACATTAGTAAGTCTACTGTTATCGTCATTGTTTGACTGTTCTTTATATTGTTGAGTTAACATGGGTGTAGCTTACCTGTCATTTTCAAGAGACACGCTCTCCAATTCCTGTCTCTTTGTGGTCTTCCCAGCCCTTGAAGTTGTCTTGCTCTGAATTTGGTTATTCTGGTAGGTATGTAGTAACAACTCATGCTTGCTTCGGTTTGCTTTTCCCTCATGGAAAGTTCAGTGAAACATCTCTCTGTGTGGACTTGCCTCTGGTGAGTTATCTGTTATGGTCTTTGTTCTGGTTTTTAAAACACACTCATTGTTCTCTGTTTATTGAATTAAGAGTGCTTTTTAAATACATGTTCTCCCAGTATGAGAGTTCTATTTTCCTTCTTTCTCTGCACTGTCTTCCCAGCAGATGCTTTGACTTTATGTTTACCCTTGCCAGTAGCGTTTTCATGGATTATGCCTTCGGTGTTGAGTGAGCTGTCATTACCAAAACCAACCCCACCTCGACTTTTCCTTGTGTTATCTCCTAGGATAATGTGGTTTTGAGTCTCTCATTTAAGTCTCTGTTCCACACTAAGTTTAGTTTTGGAATTGGTGTGAAATCTAAGCCTAGCCTCTTCCTTTTTCTTTCTTAAGTTTTCCCAAGTGGGTGTCCCGCTGTTTGGTGGTCATTGAGTGAAAATACTGCACTATCTCTGTTGTACTGATTTTGTCCTTTGTGAAATTTCAATTGTCTATATTGGTGACGCTCCTTCTGGATTTTCTCTTCACCTATATTGATGCGTTTGTCTTTTCTTTCACCAAAATAATGCTGTCCTTATTGTTGTGTCTTTATGATAAGTCTTTGAAGATAGTGCTGGGGTTTTAAATTTCGATTTTCTCCTTTAATGTACAGTTAGCCAGTCTACATCTTCTGCTTGTTCATAGAAACTATTATTAGTATTAGTATTAGTAATTGAGACTGGACCTTATCATGTAGCTTTGACTGTTCTAGAATTTTCTATATAGATCAGATTGGCCTCAACCCGTACATATCTGCCTACCTCTGCCTTCTGAGTGCTGAGATTAAAGGCATGCATCATTACACCCAGCCAGATAGATATAAAGAATCATTTACTGAGATTTTTATTGGGTTTTCACTGCATATATAAATAAGTTAGTAAAATTGGCATCTTGACAATATTGGATTTCCCTTTAGAGATTGTTTATTTTGTTTTCTGATTTCTTTCACATGACTTTTGTAGTTCACCGCACATAGATATTGTATTAATGTAGTTAGAATCGTAGGTAAGCATTTCACTTTGTATGGAGTAAATGTAAATTGTATTATATTTTTAACTTAATTTTTTCTAATGTATATATTACTGAATTCTAATGTTAATCTTATATTTTATAACTTTGTCCTAATGACTTGTGACTTCTAAGCAGGTCTTTTGCTATTGTAGTTTCATTCATTTTTTAAAACACAAACAATCCTGCTATCTGCAACCAATATCCAAATCAATAACATTTTCTTTCTTTCTTTCTTTCTTTCTTTCTTTCTTTCTTTCTTTTTCTTTCTTTTCTTTCTTTCTTTTCTTCTTTCTTTATTTATTTATTTTTGGTTTTTTGAGACAGGGTTTCTCTGTGTAGCCTTGGCTGTCTTGGACTCAGTTTGTAGACCAGGCTGGCCTCGAACTCACAGCAATCCACCTGCATCGGCCTCTGGAGTGCTGGAATTAAGGGCATGCATCACCCCGCCCAGTCAGTAACATTTTATTTTATGTCTTTTGGATTTGCTAGAAGTTCAAGTACAATGTAGAAACTAAATGACAAGAGTACGCTTTTGTGTTGTTTTGTCTGTAATGGGAAGCTTTCTAATTTTGCATAGTTGAAGATAATGTTACTTGCATTTTTATTTTTTTGAAGCTCTCCCCTATATTGAAATCATTTGTCACTAATAGTAGTCATATTTTTTCAAATACTTTTCCTATACTGTAGAAGGTTTCATGTTTTTCCTCCTGGCATAGCTCCTAGAATAACGACTCATGAGACTCAAAATATATTTCCAAATACCTAGGCCATATATCTGGGCACTTCTCTTACTAGCTCATAACTAAAACAACCCATTTATACTAATGCATATTCTGCCACGTGGCTGGTTAGCTCTGCTCAGTTACCACTCATGTGTCCTCCTCACATCTTCCTGGACAAATCTCCCATACCTGGCTCTATCCCAGAATTCTTCCTGCTTGATGAATGTCCCACCTTTTCCTACAGGCCATAGGTTTTTAAATTAACAAATAGTGCATCCATATAATATATAAGATGTGCTTTCTACAATGTACCAATGATGTGATTGTGTGGTATTTTCTTTTTTAGTCTGTTGATGTGGTGGACTACATAGTTTTCAAACATTGAACCATATTTGCGTTCATTCTGTGGGCAAATCCTACTTGGTCATATTTTTAATATTCCTATGGATTAAACCCGCTTATTGTTGAGGGTTTTTGCATGAGCGACTATGAGAAGTACTGCTTTGTAGTTTTATTATCTTGAAACATCTTTCTCTGATTTAGGTATTCAGGTGGTATAGCCCGTGGTAGTATAAGCAAGAATTGGAGTATTGCTCATAAAATGAATGGGAGATTTGACCAGTGGACAGATAGGGACCTAGTGCTTTCTAACTTAAAAGCTTATTCATTATTATTTTAATTTTTAGCAGACATGGGCCTATTTAGATTGTTCATAAATTCTTGTGTGGTTTTTGACAAATTATTTCTCTCAAGTTATGACTCACTCCAAGTTATGAAATTTTCAAGAATAGATTTCTTCTTAGTATTCCTTTTTTATCATTTCAGTTTACATGGCCTCTGTTGCAATGTCTTCTTTTCATCGCTGAGAGAAATAATTTGTGTGTCATGATTTTCATTCATTCATTCATTCATTCATTCATTCTCTTTCTCTTCATCCAGTTCTTCCTTCTTCTTCTTCTTGCTTCCTATCCTTGTATCCATCTCAACCTAGAAGCTTATTAATTTTAAAAAATACTAATTTATTGGTTCCATTGATTTTTCTCTATTGAATTTTTATTTTCAATTTAATTTCATCAAATTTTGTTCTTGTTTTATTGTATATCTTCATGTTTGTTTTATTTTTTTAATTTGCTAAGACAAAAACCTCTAGTATTCCTTTGTAACAGTCGCACTCATCACTGCCTGCATTCTTTAATACCAACTTTGATAAGACCTACTTCCGTTGCTTGATTTCAGACTATTTGACATTTATTCTTTGTTTAAATTGAAATTTTTTGCTTCTTTGGGATATGTATCATTTAGAAAAGATTGGTTAATCGACTTTTAAATTTGGCTAAGTGTATTTTATTTGAATATTGTATGTCTTCATGAGTACTCTGAGTGAGCTTGAAAAGAAAATGCATATCTATGTCCATTCTGATGACGTGGTCTATGAGTTTTCCCCAGCTCGCTGATGACGTTCTTGAATCCAGCTTCGTTCTTGCTGATTTTCTGCCTTCTGGCTCTTGATATTTTCAATAAAGGAGTACTGAAGTCTCAACCCATAAATTGATTCACTTATATCTCTGTGCAGCTATCCAGGTTTTGCCTAAGATAGCTTACTTTCTTGCCTCGCTATAGTTGGATACATATTTGACAGCAGCTATTATGCTCCTTGATCACCGGATAACTCCCCGCTTTGTCTCTGGCTACTCCCTACATTGATGTTCACTCTCTCAAATCAATATAGCTGCACCCATTTGCTTTCCATTAGTGTTGGAGTGTTATTTGTTTCTCCTTCCATGTGATGGCTAAATTTTTAATTGATATGCAATAATTATACAAACTTATGTAAAACTGTATTCTATCTATAGGGACCACATCAGGATAATTGACATATTTATTACGTGCAGTATTCATTATCTCTTTGTGATAGAAACATTCAAAATCCTTATTGGGTGTTTTGAAATAAATAATCAACCATGATTTTTTACTTTTGATGGTTAATCTTCATTGTCAATTTGACTAAATTTAGACTCATCTATAGAACAGACTTCTGTGTATGCAATTACAGTGATGCAAAGAGGTTTAACCAAGGAAGAAGGTCTACTGTAAGATGAGGTAGCACGGTCCTGGAGGCCAGGGCACCAACACAAAATAAAAGAGGAAAGTGAGCTGGGCCCAAGCATTCATCTGTCTCCACTTCATAACCTAGAGACAAAATGTGAGAAGCCAGTATGCCTTCCCCATCATAATACATTATACCCTCAAACAGTGATCCAATGTGAACCCTTCCTGCCTTAATTTCATTTTATCAGGTATTTTGCCACAATAATGACATAAGTATTTTACTGTTGTACTATTAAAACATTGGGAATCATGTCACATGTACTTTATTATCTTTACCCCTTGCTCACCTTCCCTTGAGACCTCATTTTGTCCTTTTATGGTCCCCTCTCTAGTTTCAGGTCTTATAAGTGTACCCTAAACATTTATATTTAAAACTTAAAATTGAGATCAAAATATGAGAGAATGGCATATTGGTGTTTGAATCTGGAATACTTTGATTAATAAAAAATTCTAGTTCAGTTAAATTTTTCTTTATGGATGAATAAACTTCTATTGGTTACATTGCAACATTTTCCTTATCCAATCATATTGACAACTCTGACTTTCTATTTCATTTTTGTTTTGTTTTGTTTTTGACAGAGTCTCCCTTCGGCCCTGATTGGCCTGAGTGATGAATTTATTACATAAATTATACTGGCCTTGAATTCACAGAAAGATCCACCTCTCTTTGCAGTAGTAATCTCTGGTGGGTTTAACTGTGTATTCTACCATGTTTATTTTTTTTTAATATATCAAGTGTAATTAGAATACTATATCTGTCACTTTTCTCTTTGTAACTCTTGGTTTAATTCCTACTGTTTTGTATTGTGTTGTGTGACACTATTCTTAGGGAGGCATAATTCAAACATATCATATAAATAAGCATATATAACTTGGATACTTTATTTCAAACATTGTTACATTAGATGAATTAAGAAGAGAAAACCTTAACGTTTTTTATTTTATTTTCACTCATTGCCTTTTATTTGTTTCTTTACAGGGTCTCTGACCTTTATTTTATTCCTTCTCTTTAAAGACCCTCTTTTAATTGTTTTAAGACCGTTGAAAATTCTCTTAATGTATCTTTGAGAAAAAGCCTGCTTTTCTCCTGAGCTTTTGTAAGATAATTTTTAGGACACACAAACCTTGAGTTATAATTTTTTCAGAATTCTTTCTTTTTCCTTGTTTTTTGTTTGTCTGTTTTTGTTTTTGTTTTTTGTAAGAAGGAGCTAGAGATACTTATCTTTCCTCCATTATAGAACAAGTTTTTATTTTGTTTCTTTTAGGATTTTTATAATGTTTGGAATTCCATAGTGCCTTGAAACATATGAACTTTCATGTAATGTAGTTCTCCTGTATCCGCTACACAGTCGTCAAGCTTCTTGAATCTATGGATTAATCTCCAACTTTCATTTTGGGAAAACTCGCAGTAGTTGCTTCACCTGTTTCTATGTTTACCTTTCCTTCCTACGTTACCATTTTATTCATGAAATATCTCTTATACTTGTCCCAAAGTTATTAAGTGTTCTATGCTTTTTGTAGCCATTTTTATTCTTCTTTTTCATCTTCAAGGGTTCATTTTTAAATGATCAATCCTGGTAATTTCATAAACAAATACAGTGCATTTAGATCATGTCCACCTCCAAATTTCCCTCCAACTCTTCCCAGACTTTTCCCAACCTCTCCTTTTTCTAATACCCCTCTGAGTCCGATCAGTGCTGTCCATACAGGCACGTGTGTAGAGCACCATCAACTGAAATATGAGGAGCCTAGCATGGACACACCACTGGCAAAAACCCTGACTCTTCCTCCCCCCAGAAGCTTTCAGTTGCCAATAGCTTTTCATCTAGGTGTGGGACCTTACGCACCAGTTTGTTTTCTGTGTTGGAGTATTGGTTGTATTAATCATGTGTAGGCCTTGTCATCACCCATAGCTGATGTATTGTGCTCTATCATGTCCAGAGACATTAAAATCCAAGCAATAGCAATTTTCTCAGACCTCTGGCTCTTATTAAATTTTCGCCATTCTTCTATGATGCTCCCTGACTTGCATAGGGAGTCTTTCCTCAACCATTCCTAGACTATTGGTCACCCCATCAAGAACATTCTTTAGTTTTGTTAATGTTTCTATTTAGTAGTTATTTTATTCTTTCTTAAACTTGTCATTTTTCTGATTACATTGCCCATCTATTCTTGCACCTTGTCTATTTTATTCATCACAGCTATAGCATATCAACTCCCAATTGTCTTTGGCTTGTTGCCTTGCCATTCCACCATCCCTAACATTATTGCTTTTGGTGTTTACTCTGTTGTACAACCTGGGTTATTTGCCCTTTTGTCTTTTTCACATTTTTCCTTTTTCTTAAAAATTATTTTCTTCCTGGGAATTTCATATTTAAGTACTGTATTGATAGCCTTTCTATGCCCCGCCCCAACTCTTTCCTCCAACTTCTCCAGCATCCTTCTGCTTCATGCAACTCTCCATCAAACTCATGGCTTTTCTTCTTTAATCATCACCGGGAGGTGTGTGTGTGTGTGTGTGTGTGTGTGTGTGTGTGTGTGTGTGTGTGTGTATACACATATTTATGCCCATCCAGTGCATTAAATGTTGCTCATATTCCTTCTCAAGTCTCTGATGGAGTTGAAGACCAGGTATCTTCATTTTACAATGAAGCTTTGTTGTTTAGGGGCTTAAGATAATTTAGGTCTAGATAGATGCTTTAAGTTGATAATGACAACATGTGATGGAGATTCATTTTACATTCAGAATTTTAGATGCACCAAGATAGAAAAGATGTTTTCTTCAAGGCTGTCAAATGCAAATAGCCAAAACACTAAGACTGTAACATTTATATAATTCCTGATTGTGTCATGGTTATTATTGCTATAGGTAGTTTATTGTATATATGTGGAATAATATAAATGCATATGTAAAAAATAAAATTAATTAATTAAAAAAAAGAATAAAGCCAGTCATGAGAAACAGGAAATAATTTAAAGCAAAAATCACAAAGAGTTTGTTTTTTTCAAGTCTTCTTAAAAACGAAGGATAAGGTTGAAGAGCAGGTTTTTTTCTCATCCAATTAATATAATTGGCATTTAGTGTCCACTGAGCACTATGGAGGGAACACAGGGTTAAAGACCACAAAGGCACTGGGAACAATCCTTTGTGGTTACTCTGCCTACCTCAGAAAACCTCTAGGCACGTGCTGCCTTTACACAGTAACCAAAAAAAAAAAAAAAATGTTGCTCATATGTATATGTGTTTAGAGATGACCAATTGGTTCTAGATAACTTATCAGGCGGATTGTCCCTGGGAAAACTGTTTCTCCCTTTCTGAGCATCCACTGCCTATAGCTCTTCAGCTAAGTAAGGGTGGAGCCCTCTCAAGTTTCCTCCATCCATGTTGGCAGGTTGACTTTGTTTTTACTGTATGTGTCTTATTTAGAGTACCACATTGCTGAGATGTCCTGGATGGCGCTTCCTTGTCATACCCAGAAGACACTACCTTGACGCACAAATCCTGGTCCTTCAGCTCTTACAATCCTTCCAGGGTTTTCGCTGAACCTTTTGTATAATGCTTGTGTTGCAGACCCCAGAATCACTTATTAAATCCAAGCAACCTTATTACACTTAGAATACAGTTAGGAATTAGGAAGATGGCCAAAGAAATTGCTATAAATATGCTTTTGGTAATGTGATGGTAAAATTCAGGGAGGGAGAAGTCCTGTGGCTGGTGATTAAGTCTCTGTATTTCTGTGCACCAATGTCTCTGAATGCTGAGCTTGGTGAGTGACTCAGTGTTATTGTCCTACTATACATGATAGGAGTGTTTTCTTTTCCTTCCTCATAGAAATCTAGGACTGTTTGGAATTGGGGATTTCCTTTCTTCCAGGATATTCAGGCTCTTTTCACATCAGACTTGTTTCTAAGGAAATTTCTTTTGAGGGTAGCCTTGTTAGAATAGACTATTTTAGCACATGTCAAAGTCTTTGCTTTTCTTCTTTATGCCACAATCACCAGGGAGTTCCTCCAGCATTGACTGCGAAAACTCACAAAAGTATAGGGATCTTGTTCTCACTGATTAACACAGTGTTTCAGCTCTCAACCATGGCCATACTGATCCTCCATCGATCCAACAGTTAAACTAGCTAGCTCCTCCCTCTCCTTTGTCAATATGACAATCAGTGGCGACACTGATTAGCACTGTCTACTGATATATCTAACTCTTGATTAATAGAATTATGCACAGGAGCTGTGAAAGAGATAATATTATACATCAGTCTGAATCATATGCCTTTGCTGGGGCCAGGAAAGTATAACAAGAATTAGAAGTCTATGGCATTTGGATGGCCAGAAAGATTTAAAAAAATCACACCACAAACATTTGGTTGTCTGTCACATTCCCTCTAACAAATTTTCTGTAATGAACTCTGATTGATTTTGTCAGTTGTCTTTCCCAAATTCCTTAGAGGAAACTGAAGTTCTCAAGATGAAGCTGATTTGCTCAAGGTCACCCAGTGTGTTAATGACTAATTTATTCAATAATGGAGGGCTATGGTATCCTCCTGTAAATATCTCTTCTCGTTGTATCATTTGGCCTCCCAGGTGCCTTATAAACCCGCTTCCTTTTTTTCCCCTTTTCACTTCAAGCATAGCTATTCCCATTTTAGTAAATCACATCTTATTACAGAATTATAAAGTTGAGTGGCCAGTTGTAGTTCCACACACAATATAAAACTGACCTTGTGTGTAATGTATTGGAATTCCATAATTCAGGTTAGCCCAAGAAAATGAACTGTGACTTTACACTAAAGTGCAAGGATTGTGTGAAGGGACATTTCTTTTACTTATTCTGGAAGACACGGGTGATTTTTAGAATTCACTTTCTTCTGCAAAATGATTTGACTTGGTTCAGTAGCTAGGGTTTGTGCTTTATGAGCTGAAACTCTTAGTCGATAAATGCAATGGAAATTATTGCAAGAAAGCACGCTCTGGCTGTGTCCACTTCAGGCTGCTTAGGGTCTCATGTCCAGCTAGAATTCACTGTAATATTGTAGACATTGTCCTGAAAAATCAAAGGGATAAACAGCTGTGAGGATGAGGAAGGAAAAGACAGGACTAGATAGGAGTCCCTTAGGACTCTGTAGACATGGAAAAGGCATGCCATCTCTGACTCTCTCTGTCTCTCTCTGTCTCTGTCTCTGTCTCTCTCTCTCTCTCCTTCTCCCTCTCCCTCCCCTCTTCTCTGCTCTGCATGTGTGATGTGTGAAATGTACGCATTTAGAGCTCATAAAAAAGTAGACTTCCATCAGGTTTCCATACCTGTTATTGTAATGGAGCAAAGGTGCATTTCACATGATTTTACATCCAGGGAGGCTGTGAAATGTGTCTGGATAATTTTATTTCTTCAAAAATCCACATGTGTTTGTTTGCAGGCGATATGGCTTTTTATAGGAACAGACTACAAGTAATGCACAAATGACTAGAAACTCTGTCATGTAACAAAATTGCCATGCATCTAAGGACAGATAAAAGAAAAAGCAAAACAAACAAAAGTAATCACAGACTCAATTCACCTCATATTAATAAGAAAATATGTTAGATGTGTTATGATTAACTGCTGTTCAGACTTTCTCCTGCTGCTTAAGCCTTTACAAGATAGATAAAGACACTTCACAGTTATAATACGTTGAAATTCACTGCAGTATACAGAAGAATATGTAGTCACCTAATATATGCCCCTCCATATAAGGACATAGCCTAAAGCCCTTCATTATTCCATGTGCTTCATAAATATTGGAATGTTTATATATATTATTTTATATTATTTATTTTTAAAATACATATTTATACATGAGAAACCAACTGTTGGTAATCAGTGTTTTATGTAGGGTCTCACAGAGACTGAAAGTGACAAACACAGACCCTGTGTAGGTCTGTGCTAGGTCCTCTGCAAATACCTATGGGTGTCTAGCCTGGTGTTCTTGTGGGACTCTCAGCAGTCTGAGTGGAGGGGGCTCTGGTTTTTTGTCTGCACTTGGGACGCTTTTCCTCCTTCTTAGTTGCCTCATTCAGTCTTGATAGGAGGTGTTGTGCCTAGCCCTATTGTAACTTGTTAGTCCATGTTCAGTGAATATCCCTGGGAGGCCTGGTCTTTTATTTGAAGGAAAATGGAGGAGGATTGACTCTACAGAGGGGACTGGGAGGAGTGGATGGAGGAGAAACTATAGTCAAGCTATAATGTTTAGAGAAGAACAGGTGAAAAAAATAAATTCATATGGGCTTAAATCTAATGCAACACTACGACAGGAGGGAAGGGATATACTATATACATATTAAGGCTATAAGATAATGGTAAGTTCAATTATTCTTCTACATCAGTGTAGAGAATATGATATTGTCAGCAAGGAATATTTAGGATGATGACTAGTGGAAGATAGATAATAGCCTGCTGACAGCCTTACAAATGAGATGGGTGATTGTAGTTGTCTTGTTAGTGTATCTGATTTCTTATGAAATGTTATGAAATAGTCTCAAATCTGTGTTGATTGCAAGTTACTTATGTCTTATAAACCTATTAATTTACAAATCACATCATTCTGGGATCTTTAAGGTGTGGATTGAAAAATAGATATTAGTTGGCTTCAAGAAAAAGGAGATTTATTAACGTTGTAGAAGAATTAAAAAAAAAAAAATACCATAGCTCCAACTGTGGTTGTCTCCTCCTCTGCATCATCATGGTTTGAGTCCCAAGCCCCAACTAGGAGCTTCATTGTTTTGGGTGGGTCTTCTCTGACCAGACTTGGTTATTTGGGGACAAAGGAGCTATTTCAATCTCAAGAAGGGAACCTTTTCCCAAGGATCTACCCAAAATTCTGGGCATATGTCTCTTTGGATTAACTTAGACCCTATGACTTTCCCTGATCTAGCTACTGTACTTGAGAGGCTGGTATTAATTGGCCAGACCTGAGTCATGTGATGCCCACAGACATGGAGTTCTAGCTAGTTTCACTAAGCCACACTTGTAAGAAGACAAATGACCTGACCCCTTAAAGTGATAAGGAGACTTACAGAGAAAGTCCGAGTAATTCAACACTGATAGCATCTAAAACTGTCTATGTATTCATGTGTAATCTAAAGGGTAGAGGTAGGGTTAATATTAATTTGCCCTGAAAGGCTACCCAGAGGGTTGTCAAGATTCATGATGAGTGGTATTTAGAAAATATGTAATTTTCAGGCCGCAGCTAGCAATAAATCAATAAAAGGAAGGTGCTTTGAGGGACCTCTTCATAACCAAGATCTAACCATTTTCCATTGTCTGAAGATTTTCTCTGTTTTACACCAGTAATTCATGGCTCCATGCCTTTACTTTCCATGCATTTACCCCATCGAAATGTATTAACATCCTATTATTAAGTAAAAATGGCAAGGTTTCTATAGATGATAAGGAAAATTCATCAATAAAAACACATGATCGCATGTTGCCTGTATAACACAATGTCATATTACTACTTGGATTGGTGACTTCTTTTTTTTTTTTTTTTTTTTTTTTTTTTTCCATTTTATCACTTTTTTTTCTTTTTTTTTTTTTTTATTAATTTATTCTTGTTACATCTCAATGTTTATCCCATCCCTTGTATCCTCCCATTCCTCCCCCCCCCCATCATTTTCCCATTATTCCCCTCCCCTATGACTGTTCCTGAGGGGGATTACCTCCCCCTATATATTCTCATAGGGTATCAAGTCTCTTCTTGGCTACCTGCTGTCCTTCCTCTGAGTGCCACCAGGTCTCCCCCTCCAGGGGACATGGTCAAATGTGAGGCACCATAGTACGTGAGAAAGTCATATCACACTCTCCACTCAACTGTGAAGAATATTCTGACCATTGGCTAGATCTGGGAAGGGGTTTAAAGTTTACCTCCTGTACTGTCCTTGGCTGGTGCCTTAGTTTGAGCGGGACCCCTGGGCCCAAATCTGCCTATCATATTGTTCTGCTTGTAGATTTCTAGGACCCTCTGTATCCTTTTATTTTGCTATTTTCCCATGTGTCTGTCATTTAGAGTCCCAATAGGATGCCTTCCCCTCTGTCCCAGTTTCCTGGTAAGTGAAGGCTTTTGTGGGACATGCCCCTTGGGCTAGTATGCAGATATAAGTGAGTATATACCATTTGATTCTTTCTGCTTCTGGGTTAACTCACTCATGATCATTTCTAGCTCAATCCATTTATCCACAAATTTCGGGAATTCCTTGTTTTTAATAGCTGAGTAGTATTCCATAGTGTATATGTACCACAGTTTCTTTATCCACTCTTCTACTGAGGGACACTTAGGCTGTTTCCATGTTCTGGCTATTATGAATAAGGCTGCTATGAACATGGTTGAGCAAATTTTCTTGTTGTGTGCTGGAGCATCTTCTGGGTATATTCCAAGGAGTGGGATAGCTGGGTCTTGAGGAAGCCCTATTCCCATTTTTCTGAGATAGCACCAGATAGATTTCCAAAGTGGCTGTACTAGTTTGCATTCCCACCAGCAATGAAGGAGTGTTCCTCTCTCCCCACATCCTCGCCAGCATGTGGGGTCACTTGAGTTTTTGATCTTAGCCATTCTGATGGGTGTAAGATGGAATCTCAGAGTTGTTTTGATTTGCATTTCCCTGATGACTAAGGAGGTTGAGCATTTCTTTAAGTGTTTTCTCAGCCATTTGATACCCCTCTGTTGAGAATTCTCTGTTTAGTTCCAAGCCTCATTTCTCAATTGGGTTATTCGGTTTGGTGGTGTTTAATTTCTTGAGTTCTTTATATATTTTGGATATTAGACCTTTGTCAGATGTAGGGTTGGTGAAGATTTTTTCCCAGTCTGTTCTCTTGACAGTGTCTCCTGCCTTACAGAAGCTTCTCAGCCTCATGAGGTCCCATTTATTAATGGTTGACATTAAGGCCTGGGCCATTGGTGTTCTGTTCAGGAAGTTGTCTCCTGTGCCAATATGTTCCAGGCTCTTTCCCACTTTTTCCTCTAAGTGGCTTAGTGTCTCTGGTTTTATGTTGAGGTCTTTAATCCACTTGGATTTGAGTTTTGTGCAAGGTGACAAATATGGGTCCAGTTTCATTTTTTACACATAGACCTCCAGTTAGACCAGCACCATTTGTTGAAGATGCTATCCTTTTTCCATTGAATGGATTTGGCTTCTTTGTCAAAAATCAAGTGACCATATGTGTGTGGATTCATATCTGGGTCTTCGATTCGATTCCACTGATCAACCAGCCTGTTGCTCTGCCAGGACCATGCTGTTTTAATTACTATTGCTTTATAATACAGTTTGAGATCAGGTATGGAGATTCCTCCAGAGCACCTTTTATTGTACAAGATTGTTTTAGCTATTCTGGGTTTTTTGTTTTTCCATATGAAGTTCAGAATTGAACTTTCAATGTCTTTAAAAAATTGTGTAGGTATTTTGATAGGGATTACATTGAATCTGTAGATTGCTTTTGGTAGGATGGCCATTTTTACTATGTTAATTCTCCCGATCCATGAGCAAGGAAGATCATGCCATCTTCTCAGGTCATCTTCAATCTCTATCTTCAGAGTTTTGAAATTTTTTTCATACAAGTCCTTCACTTGCTTAGTTAGGGTAACTCCTAGATATTTTATATTGCTTGTGGCTAATGTGAAGGGTGTGGTTTTCCTAATTTCTTCCTCTGCAAGCTTGTCATTTGTGTATAGGAAGGCTACAGACTTTTTTGAGTTAATTTTGTATCCAGCCAATTTGCTGAAGGTGTTTATCAGCTTTAGGAGTTCTCTGGTGGAGTTTTGAGGGTCACTTATGTACACTATCATATCATCTGCAAATAGGGATAATTTGACTTCCTCCTTTCCCATTTGGATACCCTTGATCTCCTTTTGTTGTCTTATTGGTCTGGCTAGAACTTCGAGTACTATATTGAAGAGATATGGAGAGAGTGGGCAGCCTTGCCTTGTTCCCGATTTTAGAGGAATTTCCTTGAGTATCTCACCATTTACTTTGATTTTGGCTATTGGCTTGCTGTATATAGCCTTTATTATGTTGAGGAAAGTGCCTTGTATCCCCGATCTCTCTAAAACTTTAAACATGAATGGGTGTTGAATTTTATCAAATGCTTTCTCTGCATCCAAGGAGATGATCATGTGGTTTTTTATTTTCCGTTTGTTTATATGGTGGATTACATGATGGATTTCCGTATATTAAACCATCCCTGCATGCCTGGAATGAAGCCTACTTGGTCATGGTGAACGATATCTTTGATGTGTTCCTGTATTCGTTTTGCAAGTATTTTATTTATTATTTTTGCATCTATGTTCATAAGAGAAATTGGTCTGAAATTCTCTTTCTTTGTTGAGTCTTTGTGAGGTTTAGGTATCAATGAGACTATGGCCTCATAGAATGAATTTGGTAATGTTCCATCCATTTCTATCTTTTGGAGTAGCTTGAAGAGTATCGGTATTAGCTCGCCCTTGAAGGTCTAGTAGAATTCTGCACTGAAACCATCTGGCCCTGGGCTTTTTTTGGTTGGGAGACCATCGATGATTGCTTCTATTTCTGTAGGGGAAATGGGACTATTTAGCTTGTTTATCTGTTCTTCATTCAACTTTGGCAAGTGAAATTGATCAAGAAAATCGTCCATTTCCCTTATATTTTCAAATTTTGTGGTATATATGCCTTCAAAGTAAGATCTTATGATTCTTTGAATTTCTTTAGTGTCTGTTGTTATGTCTCCCTTTTCATTTCTGATTTTGTTGATTTCAATACTGTCTCTCTGCCTTTTAGTTAGTTTGGCTAACGGTCTGTCTATTTTGTTGATTTTCTCAAAGAACCAGCTTTTGGTTTGGTGGATTCTTTGGACTGTTTTCTTAGTTTCTAATTTGTTAATTTCAGCCCTGAGTTTGATTATTTCCAGGCGTCTACTCCTCTTGGGTGTTTCTGCTTCTTTTTTTTCTAGGGCTTCCAGGTGTGTTGTTAAGATGCTTATGTGCGATGTTTCCAATTTCTTTTTAAAGGCACTTAGTGCTATAAATTTTCCTCTTAGCACTGCTTTCAATGTATCCCACAAATTTGGGTATGTTGTTTCTTCATTTTCATTGAATTTCAGAAACTCCTTGATTTCTTTCTTTATTTCTTCCCTGACCCAGGTGTCATTTAGCAGAGAGTTGTTTAGTTTCCACGTATGTGTAGGCTTTTTGTTACTTCTGTTGTTGTTGAATTGCAGCCTAAGAGCATGGTGATCTGATAGGATACAAGGTATTATTTCAATCCGCTTGTATCTGTTGAGGCTTGCTTTGTGACCTACGATGAGATCAATTTTGGAGAAGGTTCCATGGGGTGCAGAGAAGAAGGTGTATTCTTTCTTGTTTGGGTGAAAGGTTCTATAGATATCTGTTAGGTCCATTTGACCCATGGCATTGGTAAAATTCTGTAAAGCTGGGTTTGTGGATAGGTACTGTTTGAATTTGTTTTTGTCATGGAATATTTTGTTTTCTCCATCAATGGTTATTGATAATTTTGCTGGGTAAAGTAGTCTGGCCTGGCATCTGTGGTCTCTTAGGGTTTGTAGGATCTCTGTCCAGGCCCTTCTGGCTTTTATGGTCTCTGCTGAGAAGTCGGGTGTAATTCTGATAGGTTTACCATTAAATGTTATTTGGCCCTTTTCCCTTGCGGCTTTTAATATTTTTTTTTTGTTCTGCATGTTTTGTGTTTTGATTATTATGTGGCGGGCAGTTTTTTTTTTTTCTGGTCAATTCTATTTGGTGTTCTGTAGGCCTCTTGTATGTTTATAGGAATTTCTTTCTTTAGATTGGGGAAATTTTCTTCTATGATTTTGTTGAGAATAGTTTCTGGGCCCTGGAGTCTGATGTCTTCTCTTTCTTCAATGCCTATTATCCTCAGATTTCTTCTTTTCATGGTGTCCTTAATTTCTTGGATGTTTTGTGCCAGGAGTTTTCCAGATTTGGCATTTTCTTTAATGGTTGATTCAATATCTGTGATTGTATCTTCTAGCCCTGAGATTCGTTCTTCCATCTCTTGGATTCTGTTAGAAAAGCTCACCTCTGTGTTGCTCGCCTTCTTCTCTGAGGTCTCACGTTCTCGTTTTTCTTCTGTCTGTGTGTATATCATTGAATCCATTTTCATTTTCAGATCTTGAACTGATTTTTTTATTTCTTTCATCTGATTTTTTGTATATTCCTGAGTTTCTTCCATTGCCTCTTTATAGGTCTTCAGAGCTTGAACCGTTTTATTTATTTCTTTCATCTGGTTGTTTGCATTTTCCTGCAATTTTTCCATGTCTACTCTATGTGCCTCTTTTATGTCTCTCACCTGTTTGTCTGCGTCTTCCTGCATTTGATTATGAATTTTATTTGTTTCCTCCATTATCATCCTCATTACTAAGGATTTGAGGTCATTTTCTTGTATTTCTGTTGTATTTGAGTTCTCTGGGTTGTTTTCTTTGGGATAGCTGGAAACTGGAGACGCCATGTTGTTTTGGGGTTTTTTGCGTATGCTTTTTCGTTGTCCTTTAGACATCTTGCCGTCTTTGTTTTTATTCGGTAGCTTCCAGAGTTGGAAGGAGTGTGTCTGACGATAGATTCACTTGTTTTCTCACGATTTCCCTAGGCTGCGAGCTCAAAGCTTCACTGGTGTGGATGTTAGGAGGTTAGCCCTGTTGTTCTGGTCTCTCACAGCCAGTGATCTTCAGCCCCCCTGTGCTGTGGATCCTGCAATTGTTCTGGGTCTCTGAATGAGCGTTGGGTCAGGCCAAGGTATTCACAGCCTTCTGTGTTCCCTGCCAAGTCCAGCCAGAAACACTGGGCCGAACCACGGGCTGAACTCAGCTAGATTCTCAGGGCCTGAACCATCTGCCAAGCTCAGCTAGGGATTCTGGGCCCAAAATGCACACAGGGTCCAGCCAGAATTTTTGGGCTGGGACTACGCACCAAGCTCCGCTAAGGCCTTTTGTCCTAAAGTGCGTGCTGTGGTCAGTTATTGACTCAGGGCCCGAACTGACCACCAATTTCAGCCAGGAATTCTGGATTCAAACTGCACACTGTGTCCAACCAGAGTCTTAGAGCTGGTGGAACCGAGAGCTCTGTCCAGCCTGCGCCACAGCAGGAGAGCTGCGGCTGCTCTGAGTTAGCGCCAGTGTTGGAACCAAGTGCTCCGCCCAGACTGTGTCACCGCAGGGGAGCTGCCGCTGAGCTGAGGTGCTGCCTAGTGTGGAGCTGTGTGCTCCACTAAGCCTGCGCCACAGCAGGGAAGCTGTGCCGAAGCTGAGTTAGTGTCTCAGGCAGAATTGCTTGCTGGGCTGGGTCAGTACCTGGGACTCTGGGGCCGAACTGTCCGCCGAGTCTAGTCTGGGTCCGAATGCTCCACGCGACCCAAATCCTGCCCCGAGTCCCCTCTCCGCAGCAACTCCCACCAGCCACCACACCAATCGCCTCCACCGGAAGGCTATGAGCTGCAAACCTCAGCCACCGCTGCTGGTGCCGCTGGTGCTGCTGCCTCTGCCGCTGCTGCTCCAATCAGAGAAAATCCACGCTCCTCCTGTGTGCAGGGGCACGCAGGTCCTCCGCACCCTGGTCCCTCCGAACCGTGGAGCACTCCCGCTGCCGTGATGTTCGGACCTCGGTGTTCCTGGCTCAGAAATCTGTGCAAATCCCTGAATTGTTCACTGGAGCCTCCAAACACGGTCCACACTGCTCGCCGCCCTCTTGGATCCTCCGAAATAAGTCTTTTTTGTTTGTTTGGTTGGTTGGTTGGTTTTTTGAGACAAAGTTTCTCGGTGTAATAGTCCTGTCCAAAGCACACAGTTAGTAGCAAAGATGATGGAACATGCTGGCTCTTCTTTAGCAAGCACTGACTTTTGGTAGCCGTTCTACGGGATGGGTCCTTAGGTGTCTCTCTGGCCTGCGTGCCGGTCCAGCTCCTCCGCTGCCCCCGCACGCTCTCTCTGTCCGCTGACTTCTTTTTATTCCATTAACAAAGTTCTAAGCTGTGCCATCCACAGTGGCTGTAAAGGTGCGTGTCAGTTCTCAGGGTACCATGCTAGACTTAATGAAGCTGTGCCTCTGAGGATAGTCCCAGAAATCTGTGTAGTCAAACACAAAGGTGTGCACACAACAACAGAAAGGCATTAGAATCTGTATTCTGCTAGTACACGCTGTAGAAGTTGGAATGGTACTTGACAGCTTCCAGAATGCACTTGATGACCAGAACTGTAGGAGTTAGGAGCTCTTGTTATTCCTGCTTAGCACAAAGGAAATAGAGAACAAAAGTCAAGTGTTTAGTCGGATCATGTGACCAGTACAGACAAAGCTTCCTTTACCAGCCTCCTGTTCTGTAATTTGGATGCTTAGAAAGACACTCAACCTTGGAGGCAGTTAAGGTACAATAGACTCAGACACTTTCAGAAACAGGAGGGATTTTCACTGTTTTCCTTTATTCACTTGAAGATAAACCCTGCCCCCCTTTGCAAATTTAGATGGAGGACATAAGAGGAGACGAAGTAATTAAAACACAAGAAAAACCTGATTTTTCCTTTGTACAGCAGAGTTTGCTGGTCTTGGCTGTCTGCACAGAGAAGTAGGAGCTAGCCTTTGCTACTGCCCACCGTGCACATACCACTACAAACCTAGTCTTTTTTCCCCCAAAACCATGCTGCAATGCCAGAGCCACTGTGCCCATAGCCTCGGAGCTCAACACACTCACTGTATTAGCTGAGACCCCAGTTCTTTCAGGCTGCGGTTACAATAAGCTGAGTTGGTGTGACTTGTCTAGGCAAAACATTTCCTTTGTCCTTGAACACTATCTTGAGTCTGTCAGCTTTGTGTGTGTTTTCCTACCAGGTTCAAGTAAAGGCCTGGCTCCTTTCTTTATGGATGCATTTTAAAAATAAGTCATATGACTGTATTTTACTTTAACGGGGAAGCTGCATGTGCACAGAGGTCAGAGGACAACACTTAGCAGTCTGTGTTCACTTTCTACCACATGGGGTCTAGAGATGTAACTCAGGTCACCAGGCAAGTACCTTCACTCTCTGAGCCATGTTGCTGGTCAGATACAGCCTTAAAATGTCGCTGAAGTACACGGTGGGGACAAAGCTACACTGGTGCTGTTCTTTTCTTGAAGAATTAGCCCAAATGTGAGTCTCTGCCAGTTCTTGCCCCAAACTCAAAGCCTTCAAGGCCCCATTCTCATTTTGGTGAATGTTTTGTCAATTTACCAAAACAGCTTAACCTCCGTTTTGCTTCTTGCTCTGAGAGCTGACATGGCACACTGCCAGTATATGTTTCTTTCTTTCTTTTTTTATATTGTTTTATTTATTTATTTATTTATTTATTGAGACAGGGTTTCTCTGTGTAGCCTTGGCTGTCTTAGACTCGCTTTATAGACCAGGCTGGCCTCAAACTCATGCGATCTGCCTGCCTCTGCCTCCCCAGTGCTGGGATTAAAGGTGTGAGCCACCATGCTTAACTCCCAGTGTATGTTTCTAGGATGCTTCTTTCTCTAAAGAAGAAATGACCAAACCATGATTTCTGGTCATGTGTACAAGCTCAGGCCTCCGAGCTGTGCAAAATTCATAGCTGTTTTCATGTCCCTAAAGTTCTTTCCTTGGCATTCTCTGACTGATGAGGTCATCTTGCTGTGCACAGGTGCTGCCTAATCAGGTGTACCCTGTATGAAACAGGATAAAATAGGTCTAGTGATCAGAGCCAAAAGAGCATGTGAAATTCCATCCTGCCTTGCCTTGATAGACCAAATGACATTGCATGAATAGGACCCACAGAAGGGCCTGGGACTGACCTGTGGGTCCTAAGAGGTGTTTCCAGTCAGTAGTTGGCAAGAAAATGAGAACTATAACTATACAGATGTGAGGAAATGTATTTTGCTAGGAATGACAGGCTGGAGTTAGATCTTTGCCTCATCAGATGTGACAATATAGTCAACCGAGACTTTTATTTCACCCTTGGAAGACCTTGAGGAGAGACCCCAGCTGGGACACACAACACTCTTGACCCAAGGAATCTGATGAATTTGTGTTGTTTTAAGCAGTTAGATTTGTGGTGATTTGTTTTGCAGAAATAGAAAACTAATACAGCCTAGAACATGCCTAGTCCTCCCTGAACAACGTTACATTATGTAATGGTAATTTCTATGACTGATGTACAAGAAAATGGACAGTGGCTTGGTAACAAATGGAAAGCAACACAGAGATGTTGTGATTCTTATAGACAATTAAATTTAGAGGGTGGCATATCGCATTATCATCATCCTTTCTTGCTTCTTAACCAGTTTATTTGCTCTCTCCCACATGCATTATTTTATTACATGTCTGTTCATTGCAGTCACAGCACATGGTTTTCTGGCTCCCAATGTGTTTAGACATTGATTTAAATTCTTAGTTGTATATCTTGAATTTCTTGAATTATCCTATCCACAAACGCTGCAACATCCCAAAGATTTCATGTTTGCCTATGTTAGAGAATTTAATTTCTCCCTGTATTATAATACAGATGCAACCATAATAAGAACAAACCCAACCACAATCTCTATATAACTTACGGTCTTAGAGCCTGGGATTCAGCAGTTCAGAGTCTAAATCAATGCATATGAAATCCATAGCAGCTGGAATGAGGAGCCTGTTCTAATCTCATCAGTGTCAGTTTTGCTTTCTTCCTTAAGCATGCTTAAAGAGGGTTTGAAAGCACCAAGCTCCATCACCAGTTTTTCTTGTCTTTCTTTCTTGCTGCCTTCAGTTTGTAATGAGCCTGGGCTTTAGAGAAAGAGAAAAGGGAGAAAAATAATTGGAACTGTCTCTTCCATTCCCACCAAGTCCTATTTTTGAAGATTTTTCTATTATTTAACACCTTCCATTTGTTTTGCCTTAGATGTGTGATTCAGTTATCAGAACCTGAAGAAAATGAAATCTAACTTAGAAGGCTTCATCACAAATGTCTCGGCTTGGAAACACCCAGCTGTCTTGAAGCCTGTTTCTTGTGGTCTTTTCTCTAAAAGGAAGGTTGGCCACAGAGAGGATTTGGGGGAGCATCCACAGAGACTGGGTATCCCATAATAGTTGTCAGAATGAACACACATTTGTTAAGCTTCCCCTGATCATGAACTTTTCCAGCTGCCTGCCCAGAAATGTCTGGCAGGCATATACCCTAGAATCTACATCCATGTGACTGTATCCTTCAGGGTTACCTGACAAACAGAGACTGAGCCATTTTAAATTTCCACCCTGTCAATTCCATTTACTCTTTGTCCTAGCAAGAGAAAAGGAATCAGTTCTGATATCTTGCATACACTGTCATGATTTCTCTGGGCCACATACTATCAATATCCACCAGTTATTTTCCCTGTTCCCGCTGAGGTATGTCCACCCCATAGTAACTGTTACTACTGAGGCAACTAGATACCTTTTGTGTGATAGTTGGAGGCAATAGAAGCTAGTATATTGTTTCCTATGCTGTTATTCTGTAAAACTACTCCCAGATCTAACTATTGAGCAAGGCTTAGTGCCCACAATTTTGATAAATGCCAAGGGAACCCATGTTAAGAAAATGAGCACTTGGGGGTGTCTATTGAAAGAAAACATTACTTATCCATTCTGGACTGCTTCACAAACTGGTAGAACCCCCCAGCTTATCTGAAAGTTTTCCCTGAGCAGACTATCCTAAGGAACCCTGCAAATCACAAACTGCCATTTCTGCAATAGCTTATTGGTTTTGAAAGCAGGCTAAGTCTCTTCCTTATGGGAGGGAACAGTACAAGGACCATCTTGGTCACAGTTTACCATATAAAGGAATATTATAGAATTGGTGGTTATAAAGTATACTTTCTGCTTACTATTCTTTTAAAGAATACTTATTTATTGTGTGAGGGAATGGGTTGAAGTATACATGTGTTGTGGAAACGTGTGGAGGTCACAGGACAGCTTGTGAAGCAGTTTTCTTATTGATGAATAAAAATTTTTCTTTAGTGAAGGATACTTTGAATGGAGAAGATTGTGAACATAGGGATAAATGCTTTCAGTGTCATGATTCTTACACTGAATGCAAGTGAATATAAATATTTGAAAAAAAGCATTGAGGTTATATTATATTCTCGCCACTATACTGGAATACTCATATGAAAAGACCACCAGTCTTCATAAAGCTTCTGTCTATGAGGGAGGAATTACAAGCTTGTAAAGTGACATTGCACTGAGCAGTGTCAGATGGGGGAAAACCCCACAAGAACTGAGGTAGGAAGTACCTGGGGAGTTTTGTTTACACAGAAGAAGACAGGAACATTCTCCTGAGGAGAAAGTACGTAACTCAAGACTAGCGGTGTGGTGAAGAATGGATGGGTGGGTAGGGGGAGCAAGTCAAAAAGAGGAAAGAGAATGGGCAGACTATGATGAAAATAGTTTGCAACACTCATGGAAAGATTTGTATTTTCATGGATGGGTAGGTGCTGATGTTTCTCACCAAACGTTGTTTACCCAGCATGAAGTTTCTCAAGTCTCCTGCACACTCAGAAGAAAAATTTGTATGACGGAAGTAAACTGTCTGAGAGAGAGGGAGAGAGAGAGAGAGAGAGAGAGAGAGAGAGAGAGAGAGAGAGAGAGAGAGAGAGAGAGAGAGTCCTTTGTAATGCAGTAGAAGACATTGACACCTTCCTGTGATGTTCTCTAGGCCTTGAGCTGAGTGGTCTTGCTTCTGGGGTGGGGTGGGGTGGATATTTATTTCAGCCCTTCTTAACTTTGATTCTCTTTTTAAAAATTATTTAGGTACAAATGTTTTTATGTTTCAGAGCAGACATCTTTTTGTGACAAGGAGCTGTTTATTTTTCCTTCCATGAGCAGATGATTAAAATCATAAGTTACTCACACAGTATCCCTTCTCCTGAATTATTCAGGTCTCCCTCCCTTTTCAAAATTGAGCTTTGTGTGAATTTCTTTTGTGAATGCTATCTGTATATGCTTGCCAGTTTTCTAAAGATACATGACCAGTCAAAAACAGTGGTCAGGTCATTAGAAGAAAAGTGGCGCAGCCAGAGGAAAACATGGCTCTTTCAGAAACTCACAGAATATTTTTTTCATCCTCAATCATTACCTCTCTTCTAGAATCAGCAACCTTAACTTGTAAATTGTGATAATTTATAAAAATTGTTTCAGAGAGAGACAGTACGTATCACACACCATTGAGGCTACTCACTCCTCTTCATGTCTAGGGAAACCTGTGTATTTTTCTGCTGGGCAATAGAATTAGTTCTAACACCTTTATTATGTCCATGAGAAAAAAATGATATACAGCTACTATAAATTTAAAAATGAATTTATTTCATGACTATTGGGAGACTTGAGAAACTGCATGCTGGGTAAACAACATTTGCTGAGAAAGATGTGCACCTACCCATGCATGAAAACGCAACAGCTATTTCATAATGTCTTAAAGTAGTTACTTTGATAATGAAATAAGTCTCTGGGTAAGACTACCTTTCCCCCCCAGACACAAACTATATAAACTTGGTGTGGCAACAACACCTGTAATCACAGTTTTAGGGACCCAGATGCATAAAGAACTCTAAGCCTGTATTTAAAAAAAATCCCATAAAGTTCATTGACTTAGCTTGCTTCTGTGTAGTTGGGAGAATTAATATTTCAGAAAGAAATCTAGGTGCTATTATCAAAACTTATAGCTTCCTTTGCCTTTGCTTTTCTACCCCCAATCTCCCTAAAGTGTCAAAGAGTAGGATATTCAGTGTGTGAAAGTTATTAAATCTTAGAGGAAACAACAACAAGCCCGTGGATTCTATCAATCTTACACTTCCCAGGAAGATGCCCAACCCACATGTTCAGGGTAATTTGATCAGTAATGCAGGAGAAATCACAGGTGAAATTTCTCTGCATTACATCCTCCAGTTCAGGAATCAGGCTCACAGTAAATGTTTGAGACTAGAGAGTGTACCCAGCTGAAACCTTCCTACTCTTGGAGCTAAACAGGGAAGTTCTGACTAAAGCCAATAGAGCCCTTAGCACATTCTTCCAATATTGAATCAACTCAGCTTTGACTTTCATAAAATATTATTGAGTTTTGCCCGTCTTTTTACCTGGGTGTTATTATACACACATAGTAAAAAGACGACATAAAGAAGAGTTAACTTAGAAGGAGACGATGCTGTTTGCAGCATTGTTGGGGAATATACATTAACAAGCTGTCTGTTAATTGATTCCCATTTCCTCTGTCGAACACATGAGCTCTGGTTCCTTGGGTTAGCTTGTTAGAAGGAGGCAATCGACTGAGTATTGGTCTTTTCCTAGATGTACATCGACAGGCTGGAAGGCAACATGATCCAAATGCTTTAGTCTGTCTTGCTTTCTAGTGATTATAGACTGTGGTCACCTTCTTAGTCTACCAAGTGTGCTTAAATTTTGAGCTGCCCTGACAGAAGCAGTGGTGTGCTGTCACTCTTGTAGCTAAGTGGCATACACAAGGCTTGTGGCATAATCTTCCAAAATTCTCCATCTGTTCTCTTAGGCACTATAAGATCTTTTCTTTCTCAAGTTACTTATCATGATGAAATGCTAATGAAACTTGGCCTTCTAATGACTTGGTTTCCATTGAGATGAAAAGCACAGTGCTTGAGATCACAGGCTTTGGGTTCAGAGTTCATTCTTAAACCTCATCTGACTTTGAGTGAATCCCTCCTCCATTTCTCTGGTCCTTGGTTTCCTCCTTTCTAAATAACAAACCCTAATTAATAACTAAATTTAAGCAAGAGAGTTGGTGCTATGTGCTTAGTCCTGTGCCCAGCATAAAATGAAAGCTCAAAATTGGTAGGTGCTATTTGCTGAGACCACAGCTTGACTTACAGATGTGTCACAGATGTCCTTCCTTCCCTTATAAGAATGGCTGTTGGTTATTTATTGCATCCATAAGAGCACGTATTGTCCATGTCTTAAGTATTAAGTTGCAAGTGAGAAGGAAACACTCCAGGAAGCAAGTGGACACTGCTTTAAAATCTTAGTTCCAGTTTCTTATTAAGAAAGAAAGGTAGGGTTTTCCTTAGATGTTCCATAGCTTCCTGCTGATGAGTGAAATGAAGTGATATGATATTAATCATATCAATATAAAGCTGAATCATCTGCCTTAGCTCTACTTAGCTTAGCCCAGTGTACCAGGGGCATGTATTATGTATTAATGTGGTTATGACTTATAGAAAAATGGAGGAGATCTGTATGCATGATAATATTATTATTAATATCAATAACAATAAATATGATAACTCTATCAAGGTACTTATGCTGCTTGGTCCCATTTAACTCCCACTACCATCATACTTTTATTAGTCAGAGTATTCAAGGGGAAGAGAACCTGTAGTGTGTGTGTGTGTGTGTGTGTGTGTGTTATGTGTGTTCATGTATATATATATATATATATATATATATATATATATATAATAAGCTTAATATGGTAGATATAGTAACAATAAGTCTTACACATGAAAGACTGAGAACATCCTAGTTTTTTTGTCCTCATAGCTGAGTCCCTGTGTTGGTTAGTTTTTCTCAACTCAACACAATCTGGAGTCACTGGGAAGGACAAAGCTTCAGTTGAGGAATTACCTCTGTTAGATTAGCCTGGGTGCAGCCCTGGACAGGTGTTGCTGGGTTATATAAGAAAGCAAGTTAATCCTGAGCAGCACAACAGGCCAGGGAGCAGTGTTCTATGATCTCTGCTTCAGCTCCTGCAAAATGAGACAAACCCTTTCCTTTTCAAGCTGCCTTTGTTCAGTGTTGTATCACTGAAACCGAATCACACTCAGACTGTCCTTACCAGTCAGAATCCTCTGCGTCTGACAACACCTGTGTGATGTGACAGAGGCCGAGAACACAGTAGCTGCTCAATTCACAAGGCTGGGTGCACCAGCAGTCCCAATCTGGCACCAAAACCCCAGAGTGTTACTGGAGGTCCACATTGGAAGCCTGAAAACCCTGGTTCTGGTGTCAGGGAAAGGAGCAGCAGCAGCAGCAGCAGCAGCAGCAACAGGGTGAGTTAAGTCATCTCCTCTGCCACGTCATTTCTATGGGCTGCTACCAGAGAAGGCCACCACATTTGGGCCTTGGGTCTTCCCACCCCATTTAAGGAACCCAAGGCAGTTGCTTGGCTGGCGCTTTCTGCTCAAGTGATTCTAAATGGCACTATGCTGACACAGCGAGTCATCACAATAGTAGGCATAAACATGAGGAAGGGTGTGGGGCAATGGTTCTTGGCCTGTGGGTCAAATCCCTTGGGGATTCAAAGGAGCCTTCCGTAAGGGTTGTCTAATACCATACGCACCTCAGATGCTTCATAAAAGCAGCAGCGGTTACAGCTGTGAAGTAGAACTGACAGTAACTGTTTGGTTAGGGTAACCACAGCTTGAGGAACTGTGCTAAGGGGGTCACAGCATTAGGAAGAGGAAGGTTGAAAAACACTGGTACAGCGCTAGGGGCAAGACAATCTGGGTTGAAATTCAGCTTATGTGACCTTGACCCAGTCATTCTTCACTTCCCATTTCTACAGCCAGAAAGATGGAGCTTGCCACTTACAGACAGCTTCCAGAGGCCTAAGTGCCCTTGTGTGTGGTGACAGAACAGCAAAAGCCGCGTTCATGAACAACAAGAGCAAACAAATAACTTAGAGAATATTGAGCTTCCCAGATTCGGTGCTGTGGAAAGGATTTTTAAAGACAATGAAACCATAAGGCACAGCTTAGGACACACCCAAGAAAGGACAGGAGGCCATAAAATGGCAAACATCTTTGAAACTGTCAATGACAGGTGCTAACAGTAAAGTGAAGTCCTGGCACATGCAGAGAGCCCTCTGTAGGAAATTCTCTAATAAACGCATTGGGTGACAATCAGTCAATCAATCAGTCATTCAATAAAGTCCACTGGCCCTGGAACGGAATTTAGGAGTTTGTGACAAAGCTTAACTTAATCTCGGCCTCATATTCTCCATTCATATTTTTACGTGTTTACCTAAATTCTTTGAAAAATCTATACCCCTGACAAAAATCTGCAGGTGTATGTTTATCCTGGCCTTATTTGTAATTACTAGAGACTGAAATCAATGAATATGTTCTTCAATGTGCGAAAGGACAGAAACACTATGGTATATCTGTAAAAAGGAATATTATTCAGCCACAAGGGAAATGAGCTATCATGCCATTAAATGACATAAGGAAAATTAAGTACAAATAATAAGAGAAACCAGTCTGAAAGGGCTATGAATAATTACAGCTATAAGACACCCGGGACCTTAACTTAGTTCTTAACTTTAGAAATGGTAAAGAAATTAGTGTCATTCTAAGGTTTTACAGGATGCAGGGGTGAAAGATGAAGCATGGGGGGATTTTTTTTTACATATTATCAATTATTTTCAAAGTATCTCAAGAGCTATTATGCTCCATATAGTGTACACACAGAACGCTTTCCATCTGTCAAAATCCTTTGAACTTTTCAGCACATGGAGTGAGCCTAATATATGAAAACTCATTTAAAAAATTCAGAGTAGTCAAATACTGTAGATCTAGAATAAGGAAGAGACCAAAATTCATTATGCTAAGATATAGAAATTACTTCATAGAAGGGAAGCGTGCTGGTTGTCAAGTTAACACAAACCTTAGTCATCTAGAAATTAGGGAACCTCACTGAGAAGATATCTTGACAAGACTGGCCTGTAAACAAATGTCTGGGATGTTTTCTGGATTAATGATTGATGTGGGAGGGTCCAGTCCACTGTGGGTGGTGCCATCTCTGGGCAGGTGGTCCTAGGCTGTAGAAGAAAGCAAGCTAGTAAGTTGGATGCCCTCATTTCTCCATGCCCTCTTCTTTATTCCCTCCCTCTGGCATCCTGTTTGAGTTCCTCCCTTTAGTTCCTTTGATGAAAGATTACAAACCGTTATGTGAAACAAACCCTTTACTCTCCAGGTTGCTTTTGGTCATGGTGATTTTTATCACAGCAACAACAAAATGAGCTAAGACAGGAGTAGAGTAAACAAGGCTGGACTGAACTCAGGAGTAAGTGTGATCTGTAAAGTTAAAGGGTGAACAAGTTACATTTAAGCACTGTAGCTTGATGTAAAATCGGGTTGTATAGGGATGTGGATTAAATGTGTACTGATGAACACACAAGTATTTTCTTAAAGTAACAGTGAACACACTGAGTACCTGAACCTTGGTTCTAATGCTGTTCTTCAATAAAAGGCACTAGCTGCATTGGAGAAAGGAATAGAAATGATTCTTAGAAAGAATAGGGTATATGCAAGATGAGCCTGGAATACACCTCTGAGTATAGTAAAATAAGGAAGTACTTAGAAACAATATTAACGGGGCTGGAGAGATGGCTCAGCGGTTAAGAGCACTGTCTGCTCTTCCAGAGGTCATGAGTTCAATTCCCAGCAACCACATGGTGGCTCACAGCCATCGATAATGTAATCTGATGCATATTGTTTACATAATAAATAAATATTTTAAAAAAACAATATTAACATCCCATGGTGATGGGTTCAAAGGACACAGGAGCCAAGTGAACAAGGTGCCAGTAGTCAGAAAATTAGATAACAAATGAGAAAGTGAGTGAAACAGGGCTGGGGAAAGGGCACTCTCAGTAAAGTGCATGGTACATAAGTTTGAGGAACCAACTTTTACCCCAAGCACCCATACAGAAGCCAGGTGCAGTGGGTTTCCCATGTCACTCCAGTGTGGAGAGTGGAGACAAGTAGACCCTAATGATTGGCCACTCATCTAAACTGATGAACTGTAGGTTTAGTGAGAGATGTTGTCTCCAAAAATAAGGTAAAGGCACCCAGAATTGACCTTTGACCTCCAGGCACACACATATGCATATACATCTACTGGCAAAACTCGCTTGCCAGGTGACTAAGGTTTGCATAAACACAAGCATAACTTACTTCCATGTCCTTAATATATTGAGATGAAATGACTGCGTCTGGAATTCTAGTCCTAAAAATCTCAGCAGTCTTAGGTAGATACATAGATAGATAGATAGATAGATAGATAGATAGATAGATAGATAGACAGACAGACAGACAGACAGACAGACAGACAGATAGCGGATAGACAGACAAACATCATCAAATCAGGTGCTCAAAACATTCAGCACTAACTGACTGGGGGAGCTCCTTGAGGGTAGCCAGCTGGGGTTCTCCATAGAGAATGTTCTGGGCAGAGCAGGGTGGGCTCTTAGGTACAGTTTCCATGTAAAGGAACAAGTAGCAACAGACAGAGCAAACATGACCAAATTGGGCTCTCACAACACCGAGCAGAAACTGGCCGGCAAGTTGAAATAGGCAGCTGGTGTTCCATTATGAGCTGTCTCTCCTCCCTGGCTGAGCTTCCCATAGCTTCAGCTCAGCCTCTCTTTCCCATGGCAGTACCTTTATATCACTGAATAAGACGTAACAGCAGCTGCTGAAATGGTTTACTTCCTGGCTGTCCTCAAGACACAATGCTTTCACTCTTGGGCTGTATCTTTCCTTCCTGTCACATTGTTGGAATGGTGTGGTGGTTATCTCATGCTCAGACAAAGGACTGTGGAGGACACGATGAGACTCACTTATTTGGGATTGAAGTGAGGAAATAACCCTCTTTCAGAGCCAGCTTCTCAGTGAGCTCAAACAACACAATTTATCAATATGATATCTGTCGCATAGGTAGACGATTAAATTTGATGGGTTATGGTAGATGGGTTCTATGGAAGAAATGACAGCATTAGGTGGGAAAATATGACTTTTGTTAGAAGAACATCGATATAGAGTTATTACTTAATACACTGCAAGTATACATACTGATATATTAACAACAGAAACCTGGGTGTGTCCTACAAAGGAACTACAATCTCCACACACTTTTAAAATCTAAAACTCTTATTAAAATAAATTTCCCTGGAGAGTTAGTATGGTAATAGATGTGTTTTTGCTTGTAAGTAAGTGCACTTACTATCTTACTCAGTTTTTAGTGTCCCTTGTTATTGTCTGATGCGCTAGCTTTTATTCCCATTATCTTTTCATTCAAGGACATTTAAATGAAAAGAAATGAATATTGTGCAGGAGGCCAGGATTGCCCACAGTGTTCTCTACTATGCCTACAAAAGAGTGTTTCTTTTTGAGGACCGTGTCCAAAGTGTGCCTCTGTTTTCAGATTGTTTGAAATGTCAATGTTTTGTTTTGTTCTGGTGCAGTGGATTGAACCCAGCGCCTCATTCACACTAGTCAAGCGGACTATCACCGAACTACACTCCTGATGCTTTGTCTTCATGTCTCTATTACCAATATATATTTAGATAATGCATTTCCTAGAGGGTTATTTGACACCATGCACTATTAGATGTTTCAAATTTCCAGCATCAGTTCAATGTCAAAAACCTAGCCTTTCAGATAAAAACTGTAGAAATCCAATGAAGGCTTCCAATGTTTCCATCCATGTGTATATAAACAGACGTAGATTTTAGATTATCCCCTTTAACATTTGCTTTCAGATATATTTGTTTAAAGAGTCAAGTTACAGCATGTCCTGATGTGATGATTCTCTTGTGAGAGTCAAATAGAACTTCTAAAACCAAGTGGTCTGGTACTCCACCGCTATTCCAACTCTCAGGAGCCTAAGACAAGAGAATTGTTGAGTTTAAGATTATCCTGGTACTCCTGTCTGCGAACTTAGCGGAGTATCATTAATAGTGTAAGGGGTGGCCTCTCTCCCGTGGGATGGGTCTCGGGTTGGGCCAGGCACTGGTTGGCCATAGCCTCAATCTCTGTTCCGTCTTTATTCCTGCACATCTTGTAAGCAAAGTATATTTTGGGCCCAGGTTTTTGTGGGTGGATTGATGCTCCCCTCCCTGTCCTAGGAGTGCTGTCTAGTTAGAGTGTCCTCTTCAGTCTCTATGGCCCCTGCTACTAGAAGTCTCAGCTAGAATCACCCCCCTATTCTCCCAGAAACCTGTCCTAAGTCCTAGTTTGTCACAGAGATGCCTCCACCCATGGTTTCCTTTCTTTCTGCAGGCTCTCTGTCCTCCAACCCCAGTCTCTACCCTCATTTCTCTTTGCATTCCTTCTCCTACTTTGGTCCTCTCTTCAAGCACTTCCACTGTCTATTCTATTTTCCCTTCTCAGTGAGATTTAAACATATCTTTTGGGTCCTAGTTCTTATCTTCTTTGGGTCTGTGCATTGTAGTATGTTTATCCTATAGTACGTGGCTAAAATTCTCTTATAAGTGAGTACATACCATGTGTATCTTTCTGGGCCTGGGTTAGTTCATTCAAGATGATCTTTTCTGGTTCCATCCAGTTGCCTGCAAATTTCATCATTTCCTTATTTTTAATAGCTAAGGAGTATTCCGTTGTGTAAATACACCACATTTTCTTTATCCATTCTTAGGTTGAGGGGCATCTAGATTGTTTGTAGATTACAAATAAAGATGCTATGAACATAGTTGAGTAAGTGCCCTTCTGTATAGTGGAGCATCTTTTGGGTATATGCCCAGGAATGGTATAGCTGAGTCTTGAGGTAGAGCTATTCCCAATTTTCTGAAAAAGTACCAGATTGACTTCAAAAGTACTTGCACAAGTTTGCACTCCCACCAGTGATGGAGGAGTGTTCCCATTTCTCCATATCCTCACCAGCATGTGATGTCACTTGAGCTTTTAACCATTCTGGTGGGTATAAGATGGAATCTCTGAGTCATTTTAATTTGTATTTCCCTGATGAGTAAGGACGTTAAGCACTTCTTTAAGTGCTTTTCAGGCATTCAGTATTCCTGTGTTGAGAATTCTCTGTTTAGCTCTGTATCCCAGTTTTTTGTTGTTGTTTTTTTTTTTTTTTTCTTGGTGTTTGTCCTCTGAGAGGCTACACCCAGCCAGTGGATCCAAACAGATGCAGAGACTCATAGACAAACATTGGGCAAAACGTAGGGAATCTTGTGAAAAGTAGAGGCAAGGGTAGAAGGTGGCAGAAACTCTACAAGACCAACAAAGCCATCTAGCCAGGGCCCTGAGGGGTTGCGGAGACTGAAGCACCAACCAAGGACCATGCATGGACTGGACCTAGGCCCCCTACACAGATGTAGCAGATGATCAGCTCAGGCATCATGTGGGCCCCCTAGTAAGGGGAGTAGGTGCTGTCTCTGACATGGACTCTGTTGCCTGCCTTTTGATGACTCCCCCTTGGCTGGTCTGCCTCGCCAGGTCACAGGGGAAGAGGATGTGCTGAGTTCTGACGCAACTTGATGAGTTGGGGTGGGTGGGTGAATAGAGCTGCACTTTTCTGAGGAAGAGGGGAGAGGTAAACAGGTTGAAAGGCTACCCTATTCCTACACTGGGAGGATAGGAATGAGTAAGCTACAATCAGGATATAAAGTCAATTAATTAATGAATTAATTAAAAATTTTCCTGGGACACACAGTGAGACCATGTCTCAAAACACTGAAAAAAATTCTAAGTCATTAGGTTAGTGAATTGTAGCTTTTGAAACAAAAGCATTTTATTCTTGATAATCTAGATGAATACTTTGTCCAGAGTCCTTCCTGGACCATTATATGCGGGTGGGCAATGAACAACACCTCTTAGTCTGATGAAAGGTTGGTCGTACATCTTGACATCGAGTCAGCAGTCCACCCTCTTGTATCTTTATATCCCACATCACTATACCTTTGTTTACTTTTCACACTAGGCCTTATGCATATCCATCTTGTGAAAGTTAATAACTAACAGGTATCTTCTAGTATCAGAAATATAGCTGAATAGAATAAAATCATTTTGTAAGTTAATTTTCTGGTTGCTGTCACAAAATACCTGGTAAGAAGCAAATTGAGGGAACAAAGGTTAATTCTGGTCTTCACTCTGAGGGGAGTACATCAAAGCAAGTGAGACAAGGAAGATGTGGCAGGGACCTAAGGCTGCTGATCACAGAGCACCTGCAGTCAGGAAGCAGAGGCCGAGGCAGTGAGCTAGTTTTCTTTATTTTATACAGCCCACAATTCCAGCTTATGAAATTATGCTGGCCACATTAAGGTGGATCGACCCACTTGATTTAACCAACTCTTATTAACCCCTCACTGGCACACAATATCTTGGTTTCCTAGGTGATTCTAGGGCCTTATCAAGTTGGCAATCTATATAAACCACACATGTAATTTCTATGGAATGCCAGAGCACAAAATGAGAATGAAAAGTAAACACATCAATTTCCTGCTGTATGCACCAGAGAAATTCATAGGCATGTGAGACGCTGAGACCTTTGCCTACCCGCTAAGGTATAGCAGACTATACCTTAGACATGACCACTGAGTTTCCAGGAAGCCCTGAGAATGTAGTGTCCAGCTTCTGATGACGTCAGTTCCTTGTCACTTCCCCATGGCCATCCCAAGCATAACTTCATTTCCACTCTCTACTCTGAAAGTGAAAGCCTTTTGAGTGTCCTTGATATTGCTGTTGGATTTCTAAATAGTGCTGCTCAATTCCTGTGCATTCTTTTTTTGAAATTATTTTAAACCAAGATGTTCTCTAAAAGGATTTATAACTTACCATTAGAAATCCTCTTCATTGCTTTTTAGCCCTTCAGGATTTTGTATGGATTACTAAGGGGATTTCCTTTTATCACTAGGGAAATATGGCTGCAGCTATTATATCTTTAAAAAAAATAAATCTTCAGCATAGCCTGACAGTGAGAAATGCATTTACATTCCCCTCCAGAACAAGTTTCTCAATAACCCAAAGGCGTCTTTTAAAAGTATTTTAATTTGACAAGAACTAGTAAAATAGTGACATAAAACACTGGGGAATTCAACCCACCTGTGTATGTGCTTTGTTAATATGGACATTATTGAACATCAAAACGCAGGTTCAAAATATGGGATCTAGATCTAGGGAGTAATAATGCTGCAATCCACACCCCCCCACACACACACACGTTTTGCAACTTTGCCTGCAGCACTTGTGCAAAAGGACAGACATCGTCACAAACCGCCAGCCATGCTCTTCCTGCCTCTACAATCCTCTAGACATGGGTCCCTCTTGGCTCCCCAAGTCACTTCCTTTCTCATCTATAGCTTTTTCTTGTTTCCATCCCTTCTGGTAAGCACGTTCTTTTTTTGTTTATATTTTGAGTACCATATTTGATTGGTCAGGATCACCCAAAATAACCTGTCCTTACATTTAGTCAAACTCAAACTATTCATGTCATAAATAGCCCATCATATTTCTTGCTCTTGCCCATACTGATCAGGAAGAGATAGGGTGTGTTATACTGGAGTTCACACCCTAGGAACCATCTGCAAACCAAACTGCTACAGATGACTACTGGGTTTACCTCATCCCTGGTCATGTTTGATGATAATTGCTTGTTAACAGAAAAAGTAATCAGTGACCCCTATACATATTGAACAAAGAATTAATAGCTAGAACAATTATCAGCACATAAAATGGGCTTGTCCTTTTTAATCCTCTGAAGATTTAATATGATAAATTGGTTTATAAGCCTTATATGCCCCCCACTTAATTATGCAAGACACAGTATGAACTGTATTTGTAATAGAGTGAGGATTAGGTCTTTGAAACAAAACATTCTTAATTAGAAAATAATGCCACTTAGCATCTAAATTTGGTTAGGTCATTAACTCAGTGAGATACATTTTTTAATGATCACTAGGACAGACACTCTCAAAAGAGTTTGTACATTTCTAACAATGGTACATAAATATTGCCTGTTATACAGAGTCAAATAGAGGCAGTTTTAAAGTGAATTGAGGTCTTGTGGGTCTCAGGTAAAAACATGATTAAATTAAACTGAGCTAAATCTCACAGATGCAGGGCATTTGTACTAAGGCTAGGGGCAAATCAGGATAATAAGTTTAGTACTCATTACAACTTGAACATGTATATTTTTTACTGTAATTAAAGTAGTTCTTCCAAGTCCATTATTAATTAATGAGGAAAAATAACTGCTGCTGAAGAGTCAATCAAGTTTGTGGTTCTGGGCTGGTGGTTCCGTCCCTTGAGGTAGAGTTTAGTCTTTTAAACAAAAATTATCAGTATCAGTAGGGTCTGATTTTTTTTTTAAAAAGAACTAACTCCCCTCCACCCCCCCCCCTCCGATTTCCATCCCTGTGCCCAAAATATTTTTCTAAGTGGCATGCAAGGTATTTTGATGAAGGGATGTGGAATAATAAATCTCCATATAAGATGGATTATGTTTTGGGTCATGGTGTTCTCTGGCTTCTCTATCCACTGAGCAGTTTTCCTGCTTCATCTGTCTCTTGCATGCATAGCTTCCTTTTCGGTGACTGGTGGTATTTTCAATCAGGTCTCTTTTTAAAAATATTTTTTATTTTGTAACATATGTATTTATATTATTATGCATATATACAATAAACTACCTACAGCAAGAAGAACCATGAAACAATCAGGAATTATATAAATGTTACATTCTTAGTGTTTTGGCTACTTGTGTTTGGTAATCTTGAAGAAAACATCTTTCCTGTCTTGGTACATCTAAAATTCTGAATGTAAATCATTATCTATCATGTGTCGTCATTATTAACTTAAAACATCTATGTAGACCTGAAAACATCTTAACTCCTAAACAACTAAGCTTAATTGTAAAACTAGACTATCTGGTCTTCAACTCCATGAGAGACTTGAGAAGGAATAAAATTAATTACCTGAGTACACAGGGGGTGCAGGTTAGCAGGTTCCAAAGTAAAACAATAATACAGACAGTTTTCTACCTGAATAGTCACCCAAAACTCTCTATAACATTGGAGCATCATCTTCAGCCTTCTGGCCCAGTATATTTGACAGATATATTTGTGAGGCAGGAACTATTGAGGACTTGCTTATCCTGTCTTGGCAGAGTTTGGCCGCCAACTCTGCCTGCATCCTAGCTTGCCCATTTTGAGGCAGAATTCTGTCTGTGGTACAAAGAAGGACATTTTGCCCACTGTCTGGTTTACCACATTTGAAACTATCTCCATAAGGAGGGTCTTTGATGGTCATTATCTTCTTTGAGGTAGCTGGGTGTTGCCAGGAATTAATCGGTCTTATTGTCAAAGAATCCTTAAAACAAACAAACAAACAAAAACCACCTTTAAATGCCATTTTCTGTAGGACTCTGAGGTTTCAGAAGACCTTACCTAACTATTTTACCTTACTTATCTATAGAATCATATATATCTGTTACACATAGGATGTATATTCTTGAGATAAGAATAGACAAGTAATTGACATGACCATGATTTGATCAAATAACAATTACCTTGTATAATTTACTATCCTAAACAGCCTGCCATAGCACTTTCAAAGTATTGGAGGTAAACCTTGTGTTCTACTTGAGTTATATGAGTGTGATACCACATATTAGAAGAGAAATATATATAATGTGCATGAAGAATAATTATACATTTGAATTCTATACCAATGTACCAAAATTAAACTTATTTTGCATCACTATACAAAATTCTATACCAATGAATTAAATATAATCTTGTGAACAACAATTAAGTCCATAAGTTAAAGAGTAGACTCAATAATCTACTTTCTGTCTTATCATCCACATATATTTCTATATTACACCTTCTTTCTTTACAACCCCTGTCTCTAAACTTAAGCAAGCAAGATAAAGGAAAATAGAGATGTACATGAGTCCAACTTTATTTTCTCTCTAAATGAGACCAATAATAACTTATAACCAACTCCCAGTGAAATTAACATCTATAGCCCAAGAAAGAAACCAAAAACCTACCCAACTCCCCTTATCAGAAATGGGGCATCATTCTCTTAAGGTTTCTTCTGGCTGATTTGGAATGGATGAAGGCTTTATAGGGGCCCAAATAAAACTGGGGAAATGGTTAAACAAGCTAGGAATAGCATTTGTGGTCTCATTTCTAAATGTTGAGAAATGTCAAGCTTAGTAGAAGACCTTTGTGGGACAGTCTGAAATACTAGACCAGTTGGGATCAGAAGCCTTCTTCAAGGCTGTCCTGTTCTGATGAGTAACAGCAACTGAAGCACTTGGTACTGGAACATGAAGGATGCAGGATGTCAGCGTTCAGCACACTGAGAGGAATGAATCCTGTCAGGTCTGATCCACCTTCAATGTCCAGTTCTTTTGTTATGAAAACATATCATTTCTCACAAGCATTATATAGTCCCTAGCCACTTCTAGTCCTTTTGTCCCCATAGGTACCATGGATAGTACAGGAACTTGAACCCTTAGCACTCCCTGTTCTTTGTGCTGTGGCATCATTTCACTGCTACATAAAATGTCCATTGTCTACCTCTTTCCAGTGACAAATGGTAATGTTTGTCTTTGGTATTACCCTTGGTCATCTGATTAATTTTACTCATTGGACTTTGCTGTAGAGTAAGGACCACTGAGACAACAAAAACAACTTTGCTTGTTTTTCCTTTTATTTTCAAATTTATTATTATATTGTAGAGACTTAAGGATCAAGAATTAGCATCCTTCCCTGATATTTTTATTGTTTGAATCTTTGTTAACTAAAACTGCATGTTAATATCAAATTGTTGTGAATAAGGAATAAAACTATTTAGATTATATTTTTCTTAAGAAAACAATATAACTTATAAGATTAGTATTTTACAACTGCACTGTGTTTTTTAATTGGGTTCTTTTTATTAATTTACTCAGATTACATCTCAGTTGTTATCCCCTTACTTGTATCCTCTTGTTCCTGCTTCCCTCCCTCTTTAACACTATTCCCCTCCCTTAGGTCTGTGACAGAAGGGAACATCCTCCTCCACCATGTGGTCACAGCCTATCAAGTCTCATCTTGGTAGCTTGCCTATTCTTTCTCTGAGTGCCACCAGGCCTCCCCACAAAGGGGAAGTGGTCAAATATGGGGCACCAGAGTTCATGTTAGAGTTAGTCCCCACTCTCCACACAACAGTGTATAATGTCCTTCCTGTCCATTGGTTAGATCTGAGTAGGGGTCAATGTTTACTGCATATATTGCCCTTGGTTTGTGCAGTAGTTTGAGCAGGGCTCCCTGGATCCAGATCTATCCATCATGATGTTCTTCTTGTAGGATTCTGGGACCCTCTGGATCCTTCTATTTCCCCATTCTCCCATACTTCTCTCACCTAGAGTCCTAAATGGAAGTCCTCACATCTATCCCAATCTCCTGGTATGTGAAGACTTTCATGGGACATCCCTTTTGGTCTAGTGTTCAAGTTTAAGTGAGTATATACCATGTGAGTCTTTCTGACTCTCAGTTAACTCACTCAGTATTGTTGTCTCTAGTTCCATCCATTTGTCCACAAGTTTCAGGATTTTCTTGTTTTTAATAGCTGAGTAGTATTCCATAGTATAAATGTACCACAGTTTCTTTATCAATTCTTCGACTGAGGGACATTTAGGTTGTTTCCAGGTTCTAGCTATTATGAATAAGGCTGATATGAACATGTTTGAGCATATGTCCTTGTGTGGTGGAGCATCTTCTGGGTGTATTTCAAGGAGTGTAATAGCTGGGTCTTGAGGTAGCCCTATTCCCATTTCTCTGAGAAAGCGCCAGATTGATTTCCAAAGTGG